>NC_089876.1:21965000-22257500 GCF_040182565.1 Anser cygnoides
GAAGAGCAAAACCAGGAAAAACTCATGGGATGAGGTAAAGACAGTTCAATAAGTGAAGAAGGAAAAAAAATAGAAAAAATAAAAGGCAATAAAAAGAAAGTGATAACTACCCAGTCTGCAAACAATTGCTTCCTTTGAAAAACTAACCTCCAAGTTTATTGTTGAGCATGATGCTTTATGGCATGGAATGGCATAGAATAATCAATTTGGTCAATTGAGGTCAGTAGTCCTGGCTGTGTCCTCTCCTAACTTCTAGCCCACTCCCAGTCTACTCAGTGGCCTTGGTGCTGTCCGAACACTGGTCAGCAATAGCTAAAACACTCTTGTGTTATCAATGCTGTTTTGATCACAAATCCAAAACATAACACCATATGGGCTGCAATGAAGAAAATTAACTCCACCCCAGTAACTGTTTTAAAACCTGTTTTATCTCTGTAAGTTCTGGCAACACTGAGATTTTTTTTTCCTACACGTTCTTTTTCAGAATAGTATAGAGATATATACATCTTCTTCATTTAATGCTACTTTAGATTTACTTAAAGACAATTGGATTTAGTTTTCAAAATATTCATATCAACATCACAATCAAAAAGAAAATTAGTGTTTAACAAATATATGGGGTGGAGGGGTGGATAAAATAGAAATGACTTTTAGAAAACCACACAAACTGCACAGAAAGGCATACATGTGGATAGGAACCCAGGAGAGGCAGAATTATTCATTGTCTTCTTGCACCTTGTTAAGAGCCAAGAACACCACACTTCAGCTTTCCTAATTTTGTCTGCTTCTTATGGTTGCAGTATCTTGCTGAATTCATTACTTGGGGGAGCAAATGAGGAAAAGGAGGGAGGAGAAGATACTGATATTATAATACCAGGTGCCATAGTGGGCTACTGTACAAATTGGAATTCTGCTAATAAAATCCCAGCTTTAATGCATAATCAAGTTTAAATATTTATTGGTTCTGAAGACAAAATTACATTTTCACTGTGAGTTTTCATCAAAAAGATCCTCTTTAAATTCAAAGGACCGAATATCTACTAGTAATTTGATGGTCGGATGATCAGAATTTTTCTTTGACCATTACTGGCTTCTTCTAGCTACAGATGCTGCTGTGGTCTGGTGATTCCCTTCGTGAATGGCCAGAGTGAGGCCAGAGCAGAAGCAGTAGCAGACATACTCAAGCATACTTACAACCATTTGATCTGTACACATATATCAAGATTCCCTCTCATTATATTCTATTTGTATCTCTCTCAATTCTGCTTCCTTTCCTAGATTTTCTGTTTCAGAGAAGAGTGAACACAATTACTAAGCTTTATGATTAAAACCCTGCAGTAAGTCTATTTAAATATTAATATATAGAGGAAGACAAATTAAAGGAAGTAATATAATACTCTGACATATATCTTTTAAGCCTTCCTGGTTAAAATTTCACTAAGTGGAAAAGGATTGTGTTCATCAGAGAGAAGAATTGTATGCAATTTATGAATGTTACCGTTTTAAAAATTACCTTTCTAAAAAGCAGGGTATGATCCTCGATCCACAGTATGATCCTCGATCCACTGACTTGTATTTTGAATTTCCTGCTGTAGTAATATCTACTAATTCCAGCATACATAACCGTCGTATTTGATGCTGGCTGAATGTTATGAGCATACTGATGGTGTGGCAAGAGTCGTGAAATCTAAATTGCAATTGTGATTTTAAGATGGTTTGTCCTACAGCTGGGTATCAGTGCAGTGCATCTAGTTGTCAATTCACCATATTGTCAAGGAATTCCTCAGCAGATTTCTGCATAGATGAAGCAGTGGACTCATGTGAGATAACAGATTATCCTGACAGGTGACTGAGTGAACTTATATGCAGCTTTATCACAAAGCATTTGACCAATTTTTGCGGGAGATCTCCAGGTAGATGTTCAAACCAGTCCTTGAGATTTCCCACAGGCAGACCCTGCTATACCAATTCATTGCCACCATATGTATTTTTAATATGTTGATTAACAACCTGTTTGGAGAATCTGTCCACCCCAGTGATTCCCCCAGACAGTTTGCACTGCAGAACTGACCAAATGGTACATCAGGAAGATACCCATAAATAGTCAAGAGAAACTATTCCTGCAGATTCATAACTAGTCAGCTAAGACAGCCTTTTTGTACATAGTTAGAAGATACTTTGTATGTATGTTAAGACAATCAATAGAAAAGGGTCACACATGGTGTGGTGGACACAGAGGAGAACATGTTAGGTGACTATGAATTCAGCAGAAGAACAGCTCAGGGGGGTCTCATCCAATCCATCTAACGAAGTACTTACAAGAATCCTTGTGACAAAGACTCATGTCATCATTCATACAATAGCTAACTATCCTGTTTGGGAGATTTGATTCTTCATGTGAGTGTTAGTTTAGGTAAAAGATCCAAATAAATTAGTTATTTTAACAAACACTCTGTGAATGTCTGTGCAACATTTGACTTGAGATGCTAATCAGTCAGTAATACAATCATATTTTGCCCCGTTTGGTCTGAAAACATTTTTATGCATCTTTCATTTTACATCATGAGATTCTATTGAAAAAACAAAAAACAAAAAAACAAACAAAAAAAAACCACTTAGTAATTATTTGTTATCCTGAAAGGGATTGTTAGGGGGATGATGAGTGTCCCTCACTCACTAAAAGCAAATTATACCATTCTTACAAAATGTAAAGATATAGAGCCACACTTTCAGCAGGTGGATTTTAATGTTAAACTATGTGATGACTTACAGTAGCTAAGGATACCATTTTTTGAACTTGAGATGATATTTTGAAGCTTTTAAAATAATTACTTTTAATTAATATAATTTATAATAGTAATAATTACTTTAAAAATAATTTTCCATCAGGTATGTAGTAATTCTAGAAGCATATCATTTAAAAAGAAATGTTAAATAAGTGCAAAGTGGATATGGGTATTGTCAATTAATAATGTCATATAACATATTAAAATATTTAGATTTGCTATGACTATAGAACACAGTTCTATACACTCATTTTATATTCAAACATAATTTAACTTTTGGTAGCATCATTTAATTTTCTGTAACGCCATTTATTTATTTTTTTCATACAGGCTTATGGGTCTGTATAGACGTAATTTTACATTCAACTTAATTGGATAAAATTTAGAATTAAAATAAAATCCAATTCTATTGTAAAGCTAAGATAGACTATTTTGTCCAAAAGGGTCATACATATCTAACATCAATGCAAAACACCACGTCAAAGTAGAATTAATAATGAAATTATTCTGTAATACACAGAATGATGCTTTGATGTGGAATACATAAAAATATTTTACAGTAAAGGAAGTAACCTCTTCTTGCTCTTTTTCCTTCTTTTACAAGGCTAGAACAACTGGGAATTCAACTGGACATTTAAGGAGGCATTGAAAAACTCTGTTATTAATAACACTTGAAGTTTGACCTTGAGGTTCCTATAAATTCTCTTTATGCACCGCAATAACCTTGCCTTTTTTGGTGCACCACAATAACCCTTTCTGAGAAGATGGAGAATTTCATATCATATTCTAAACTGATTCATTCATTAAAAAGAATTAAATGTATTGGCATGAGAGATGCTGATATTACCAATTACTGTCACAGGCAAAACAGACTCAGTTTGGGGAAGATTAATTTATTACTTATTAATAACAACAGAGCAGTCAGACCTAAAAGCAAACAACTCCGCTCCCCTTCCATCAACCCTCTTCTATCTCCTCCGCCAAAACGGTGCAGGGGAATGGGGTATAGGGGTTATGGTCAGTCCATAACACTTTGTCTCTGCCACTCCTTCATCCTCACTCTTTTCCTGCTCCAGCATGGGGTTTTTCAATAATTTCTCCAATATGGGTCCATACCATGGAGTGCAGTCCTTCAGGAATGGAGGGTTCCTCATGGGCAGCAGCTCCCGCCAAATCACCATGGGCTCCTCTCCAAAGGCTGCATGTCCAGCCCAGAGTCTTCTCCTGCAGGGGCTCTCTATGAGCTGCAGATTCCTTCAGGTCAGATCCATCTGCTTCACCATGGGTTCCGCCATGGTTCCCCATGGGCTGCAGGAGGACAGCCTGCTCCACCATTGGCTTCTTCCAGGGCTGCAAGGGAAATTTTGTTCCAGTGCCTGAAGCACCTCCTCCCCTTCTTCTTCATTGACCTTGATGTCTGCAGGGTTGTCTCTATATTTTCTCACTTCTCTCTCCCAGCTGCTCCTTCCCAACAGATCTTTTTTCCCATTCTTAAACATGCTCTTAAAAAGACACAACAGGAATCATTCATTGGCTAAGCTTTGATCACCAATTGGAGCCTTTGATCACCTTTTGGAGCAGCTGGAACTGGCTCTAATCTAATGTGGGACAGCTTCTGGACTCTTCCCACCAAGGCAAACCTTGCAACCCCCATGCTACCATCATGTTGCCAGGAAAAAACAATACATGCCTCAAAGATGTGAATTCCTCATTTTACAATCAAAAGACAACTTTGGAACTGTAAGAAAGTATCTTTATCATCTGTGACCTACCCAGATTAGGAAATCCTAGTGTGATGAGTATCTTAAATTTTGTCTCTCTTCTGGAGAAAGAACCTGCACTATAATATTGTTTGAATTTCAAACTAATTTTCTAACTAATTCTTTATGAAATGTAATACATTTTCTCCTTCACTGCAGGACAGTTCTCTGGTAAAAAGAAATGAAAGAAAGGAAGAAAAAAAGGAAAACAAAAATATACATAAAAATAACTGAAAGAGAGAATGCCTGAGTTTAGCAGGATTTGATTGGATATATCTTAACAGCTTTTATCTAATTCCTTTCATGGTTTATAAATGTAGGTGTTTCATTCTAAACTCTCCTTGCTAAATGGAAAAGGACTGAAAATTCCCAGAGAAATAATATTTCAAAATTGTGCTTAAAATAATAATAATAATAATAATAAAATCCTGTCCTATTAAATAACCTAGAGTTAATGGGAATAAATATTTTTTTGCAGTATTATGTGATCAAGAATGTGCATAGATCACTGGTAAGTAAATTCATAGATATTTTTTTGTCAATTGCTTTAAATGAAGAATATAGATAATCACAGAAATAATGTACTTCTAAATGTAGGTTAAATTAGATATTCATTGTTGTTTTTTTTTCCTTGTTGACCTCTTTCTTCCTCTGATTGAAATCAACTGCAGTAGCTCTGATCAATGACATATATTTTCAATATACCACTTCCAAAGTTACATGAAACTTGTTTGTACAGGAAGGAATAAAATGGAGCTCTAGACTAAGGCTGTGAATCTTAGGTATCCTTGGAAAAGCAAGGCACTTTCACTGTATTATTGTTAAATATTATTCACTGCATATTATTAAAGCATAATCCCACAAATACTTTTACTATTCATTTGAAAACTGAATAACATTGAATTTACTTTTTTTTTTTTCTCTCTGAATCTTCCCTGAATTAATTATTTTCATTATAATGAGGAAATCTTGTACAGTGTAAGAATGCAAAATTTTCTGTAAAGAGTTACACTGTTGGTTTGTTAACCCCAGAACTTTTTCTCTTGCATTAGAAAGACCTAGATGCTTCAGAGGAGTAATCTGTACTGGAAAATAATGTATTCAAGACTGAGTATAGAGGCAAGGAAATACAGGTAGAAGATAAGTAACAGAACCCTGGGGCTCAAAATGCATTTCTATTTTATCTGTTAAACTTCATTTAACAGGAAGGATCAAAAAGACCAATCTATAAGAAGAAGGTTGAGTGTGGTATTAATAAATTACTAAATGCTAACTTACCTTAGTAATGCGGTTTTTTATGCTCACGCACAAACTTTTGAGCCAAAGTTTTAACAGTAACTTCATATTGTCTTACTGTTAATTAAGTCCTTTAGTCATGAACACTTTGATAACTATATTAGTCAAAACATATATGTATATATATTTTTGGATATTCTGAGTATAAGATAATACATCTGGATATAATATCAATAATATGTATTTTTTTTTTCTGAAAACACACAAAAAATGAAAAATAAATCACATTTTTTCTACACAAAGGGAAAATTGCAAGCTACAACAAAACAAAGAAAAATGCATGAATTAGCTTAGGAAAACTTAGATCTAAAGAAAATAATAATGATAATAATAATAAAATAGAACTACTTTAGAAAAATCAATTCTAACCAGAAATTCCTTGGTATTTCCATGTATTGGGCATGGAACCCTGTGGATTAAGTTAGCTGAGAAGTAAAAAATATAGTGGAAAAAATGACAAACAATACAGAGAAAATACAAAACTCTCTCATGTTTCCTTAAGTATATGCTAAAATGCAACTGACACTGTGGCAGTGAAATCTGTGTAATCTTATTTCATTTTGAAACCAAGGGCATATTGCTACGGCAGTTGCCCTGTGCTAAGAATGGAAGCCCATCTGTATAGTTCTGGCACTAAAATTCACTTTGATAGAGAGAGATAAAAAAGGGTAGATGTGTAGGGGTTTGTTCTATTTTAATAGAACTTACTGGGATTTTTGCAAGACTACTGAACAGGACTTCAACCGAGTTTAAGAGATGGTTGGAAGAAAATACATTTGTATGAAGTTTAATTATAAAGAGATACAGTTACAAAGGTTGCATTTAAAGTAGTGATCAGGGAGGAAGACAATAAGAAATAGACAATATTATTCAAAATAAACTTGTGACATATTTTGGATCTTTGTGAGGACTTAATGCAAAAAAAAAAAAAAAGAAAAGTGAAAAAGATATAGAAAAAATAGAGAAAATAAAAAGTAAAAAAGTATTTTGAGATCTTTGGAGGTGTCACAAGTAGGCAATAGAATTGACTCTAGTAGTTGTAAGAATGGTTTGACAAGTACTCTGAGAGGAGTAAAAAATGGAATAACAAGCGACAAAGAACAGCAAAATATACCTTCCCCTGAAGGGCTGTGGTTGCCTTGCAATGAGCAGGTTAACTAGTGACCAGTTCACTAAAGTAAGTTCTCTTTTCCTATCCTGGAACTAAACACCTGTCTTTATACACAGTTTCAAATAAAGAGATGGTAAGTGTGCTCAAGGTATGTGTCAAGACTACAGGTTCATTTTTCACGGTGATTATGACCCCGGTGTATGTGCTTGGACTATAGCAAAAGGCTAGGTTTAATGTCCTCAGTTCTGTTGCATTAGGCTTCCATTCTTGGGAAAGGATAACTGTTCTGATCTCAAGAAAATGAAGTAGCAGAAATACACAATTGTTTTTCAATATTTTCAAGTGAAGAGGAATGAAACTATGAAAGGGTAATAGTGATGAGTTCCCATTTGGAAAATACAGAGAGGAAACAACATAGATTGCACAAACTGGTTCTCTTTCTGTTCACCTGAAAGTGAATTAAGGGAAGCATTTTTAGTTGAGTAAATAACATTATTTTTCTGTTCTAAGGTCAAACATTTAAAATGTAAGTTCATTTAAGTTGGGCTAAGTGGATTCTAGCCATGCATTAAAATGACATTGGCCTTACCTCACAGTATTTGATTTTCAGTTGTTTTTAGATTCTTTGAGGTATTCCTTATTAAGTTTCTAAGTGACAATTTGTTATGATTACTTCCAAAGTTAAACTAGAAAGTGTGCTTTATTTGATAAATTTAATAAAAAAGGATAGCTTTAGTGGGTCTCTATCAGCACTAAAATATTTGTATCTTTACCACAATTTTAAAAGAACCTCAAGGCTGTGAAAGATGTCTATTTTTATTTTATTCCTCTTATTGCTCTATGTCATTCTTTTTGCTTTTTGTAAAGAATAAGAATGAAACAAAAATAATATACAAAGCTCTTATAATTTGTGTATGGTGTCCACTGTTTATGAAGTATAAAGTACAGCAAAGTGAAGATGATGCAGGTATACAATATGTGGTTTCTTCTGGTCCTGTTTTTGCAGATGAAATCCAATATCAGACTGTTCCAATCCAATATCCTCAGGTGATGGGGGAGAGTATCAGAAAGGTAAAAGTGAGAGAACTCATTGCTTTAGATAAAAACAGCTCAATAGGTGAAGAAAAGGCTGAGTGCACAAGTAGAGTAAAACAAGGAATTCATTTCCTACTTTCCGTTGGCATGCAGATGTTCAGCTATTTACACCAAAGGAGGGCTGATCATGCATAATATTTTCTTCGGAAGACAAATGTCATCACTCTAGACATCCTCGCCTTCCTCCTTCTTTACCCCAGCTTTTATTGCTGAGCTGGAGGTCACACAGTATGGAATATCCCTTTGGACAGTTGGGGTCAGCTGTCCTGGTTCTTTCCACTCCCAACTTCATGTGCATCCCTAGCTTCCTCACTGCAAGGACAGGACATGGACTTAGATTGAGCAGTTTTTTCTTTATTAAATATAAATTTAAAAGTCCATCTCTGTTAACAAAAATGCATATATTATATTTTATGAGAAAGCAAAACTATAACTTTGTTACATGTGTTTCTGGACATTAAGACAATATGAAGTAATAATATGTTTGAAGTCTTGTAATTGACCATGTATTTCTTTCTCTTAAGAATAGTATTAGGCTTTTGATTGCTAGAAAATTCTATCACTTTTATCAAAGTAATAAAATATCAAAACTACAGCATGTGGCATGGTATTGTTCAAAATATCATGAAACTAGAGTTTTTATGGAAGACACACTGATGGTATATTTTTCAAAAGCAAGAACCTCAACATATTCAAGAATATCTTATGTAACAACATCTTCCATGGCAAGAGCTTATGAAGCTGTTCAATTTACATTGTTAGCAACTGTAAGAAGAAGCAAAGTGTATTTTTTCAACACATGGCATTCTGGAACCTATATCTATATGTCTATAACTACAATTAAAATATATCTATTTTGTTTTTAACTTGGTTTTAATTTGTGATTGGACTGGAAGAGTCAAAAACTAATTGCTATTTTGAGTTCATCAACAAACTAGTTGGTTGCCCAAATTGTTCTTTCCAATGTTGCTTTTAACATTAAAAACTGCATTCTTCAAAGATTACTCTTTGATTACTCTTTCATTCATTACATTTTCAAATTTTCTATTGTTTCTATTTGTTTCATGATTATATTGCATTAAGCTATTTCCATATTTATTCCATATTTGTTATTTACCATTGCTACTTTAGTCCTTCAAACAAATCTAGGGAAAAAAAAAAAAAAAAAAAAAGGAAAATATATATCCAGGTGTGGGCCTTGGTATGAGTAAAGGCCTGAGGAAAAGCAAAGAGCTAAGAAGCTGTCTTTCCCTTTGAAAACTTCTCCACTTTAGTAGAGCATAATAAAACTTGTACCACTACTTCAAATGCTTATTTCTTATAAGGACTGTATACAATTTAATCTCAAAGTTATCAATGTGATCTGTGATCTAGTTAAGAAGTACAGTATCTCACAACAGTTCTATCTGTCACGTTATATGCACAAGGAAATATATATCCAAACAAGAAACCAGCAATGGGGATGTTTTTTTCTCATCCTCTCAAAAAGCATGGTGCACTTGCACCTGTCACCTCATTTGAACTGATGATAATATTCTAATGGCAGTGTTTTTTTTTTGTTGTTGTTATTTTTTTTTCTTTTCCTTACCTTACAAAACACTACTTAGTCAAAGTCTGCTTTAAATTCCCTATTTCTTTTTTCCTGTTTTACAAATATATGTGTTAATGCATACACCCCTGCCAAAACAGGAATCAACTTCTGGGAAAACTTTGCCCATTTCCCTTTCATTTCTCCCAAGAGGAGTCTGGAGATGTGTATTCACTGTGGGGTTCGAGAACACCACCAACAATTATGCTTTTTTAGGGGATATTGTACTGTTAAAAATATTATTTGTTTAAAAAAAATGGTAGGTTTAAGAATCATCTGAGACTAACAGTTTTTAAAATAAAACTGAAAATTCAGGTATGTGCTTAAAATAAGAAGTTTCTATGTAAAAAGCACCTCTCCTACGTTTCTCTTACAAAGAGAGGAATATTTCAGGAAGAAAAAAAGCTTAAAAATTAAACCTGAGCTTGAAGGATATTCTGAGTCTTTGATCCACAATAGAATAGGCTGCTGTCACTTCATTGCATATTTATTAGATTTATTAAAATTCATGAGATTAAAATATCCTGATATAATCCATAAAAATGTTGAACCAATGAGGGGTTGATAACACTAATTAAGTCCATACAGCAAAAATCCATCCAGAGAACCCCAAAAGGTTGTCTTACATGTCTAGTGGTGCTATAGAAAGAGAATATTATAAAATGGTCTTCATGAAGCTAGCAGCAATATTATGTTCTCACCTCTTAATTTCAGTAGGTGTCCTTTCTCTTACTTCCATCTTGTATAATCTATTCTCTTTTGAGCAGGTAAAGAAGACAATGAAAAAAAAATCACCACAGATCTTTCATAAGAAACAACCCTTTTGTACAAAATTGCTCCTGTTGCTTCAAATCATCGTGAAGCCATAGTGACAGAAAATTTACCAAAGTTTACTACTTTGTAAGAATTATACGTTTTGGTTATTCATGTTCCTCAATTACTTGAAAGGGAAATATTGTTGTGTTTTATAATGGGGAAGGCCTTTCTGTCACACACTAGAAAGTGTTCAGGGAAGAAGCAAATTAAATAGAAAGATCTAGAGAGTCTTTTAGTAATCTGACATTACTATATAAATATAGATTAAATTACCCTTTTTAATACAGCTTTTTAAAATCTATTTTCTTTGTTTTATAGGACTCGGTAAAAATTTCTCACGTTGTCTACTTGCAAAACCTTTAATTCCTTCTCAATTAATATTGAATAAGCTAGTGAATTACTTTCTTCATTTTCAATCTACTTGCTTATAAATTATACACGAAAAGACTATTCATTTAAAATTTTGGTTCTGGTCTTGGCTTATCTGGAAGAGCCTCTCATAAGAGGTGTTTCATAATCAGTCGTGTTTCATAACCAGAGGTCTCAAAAAATTTACACGAAAATATGCACTGATAAAATAGGTTATAACTGAAATAATTCTTGCATACTATTTGGGGGTGGGTGGGTGGGTATTGTTTTGTTTTGTTTTGTTTTATTTTATTTATTTTATTTTTCTGTAAACCATAAATGTAATTGTTCTGTTAGTATTGATTATTTTACTCATTATGTCTTCTGAGGGATTATGATGGATAATGAGGGATGAACCTTGCAGGAATCATAACTATAAACTATCATTGAAAACCAAAATTATAGAGGGTTGGGCTCTCCATTGCCTGAAATAGGATCTTCATTAATTTAGGGGTGTTTGTTTGTTCTTTGCTTTTCATCATCTTTAATAGAACCTTTACTTTTAGCACATATTAATCAAACGTTAGAAATATGAAAACCTGGTATATTACATATTCTGTAATGCTGTTAAACATAATAACAGAACAAATAGATCTCTGAAATTATTATATAAACAAGTTATCTCACCATCTTGGTATCATTAAAGGGTTTAACTGTTCTTTTCCTACCAAAACAAATAAATTTTAAAATATTATTTTACTATTTATATATATATTTATCTATATATTTATTTATATATTTTTAAGAGCTTGCCTATCTTATTGCAGAATGATCCCTCTGTCTTTGCCACACAGAGCTTATCTTTCTTCAGGAAAGAACAGATACGTATTCTGGAAAGCTGAGCTCTTTCTTTGTGTCCCCTATTGTTGACGGCCAGCATGAAAGACTGCAGCAATCCCAATTCTGTGGGAGTGAGCTATGTGCTGAAGGTTTCCTTCTGGGTAGGGTTTGGGCTCCACAGATAACAAGATGTGGGAAACTCAGCCCAGTATCTTGAGGAGAGGGAAGAAATATAGCTCTTCTTACAGTCAGTAATTTTTAAACATAATATACTGTGTCTCACCTTCAGCTCAGAAATAAAATTTAAATAGACATGCAGATGGTAAATAAATACATGTGATGACTGACACTGAATAATGCAAAACTCTCCTTTATACTACAAGACCAATTTTCCAAGCCATAAAATTAGAAGTCCTTACTTTAGGTCAGGCTTAGACTTCGTTTGTGACAGGAATTCTAAATTTTGTATGTGACATAAAAGGTTAGTTGAAGGATAATCTAGAAATGCTGAAAATTACAACACCAGAAACAGAGACTGAGTTCCATGCTTTGGAGACAGCATGCTAGCTCTTCTGAAAAAAAAAAAACAGAGACTAGTCAGACACCTGCTTTCAGCTCCCTCATCTATTAAAAGCTCTCAGACTGTTAGGCTCCATAGCGAGGCAGTGCTCTTAGTCTCCGGACTACTCTCTGGACTCCTCTCTTAGAGGTTGTTAGTTCTGGCTAACAATGTCTCAGCTTTCAATACTGTTTTATCAAAAATATTATTTGTCTCTTCTTTCACCTGCAGTACTAAACATGCTTCCCAAAATTCTGGGAATAAAGCCTAACAAACTCTAAATATAGTCTTGCTTTTTTCATTAGTTTTAACAGAGCTGCTAAATATTTAAAAATTTATCTTGAAAACCTATTCCAATTAATTTACAGTTTACAATCAAAATTGGAGCCTTCTGCAAAAGACAAACCAATAATTTCCTTCATTTATTCTTAAAGGGAACATTGTACCTTGCTCAGAATAACTTTACTATTTTCCTTTTTACCTTGTATGTACCACTATCAGGTTAAGTCTTTCTCTCTTCTTCTTCTCCTTAGGTCCCCTTTAACCCTACTGTTTAAGAAGGACAAAGACAACTCCTTAAAATTCTACTTATGTTCCTGGGAAATGTCACTTGGTTGGCAGGGATCCTAAACAGTAGCACAGCTTGATCTCCCTGCACAACCCTACACACAGCCAGACCTGATATCAGGAAGCTTTTTCCATGACATGCATAAATTAAGCTGAAATTAAGTTGTAGAATAATGGATAATGTTTCATAGAATAGATACTCTGAAAAGTAGATTATGATGTCTCTTTAGCAGGTCAGTTTTCTGTTCTAAATTATCCCTAAAAGAAATTTGTTAAAAATAGATTTTTTCAAACGCTTTCTGTTCTGTGTAAGGTTTTATTATTATTTGGGGGTGGTGGTGTTTTGTTTTGTTTTGTTTTGCTTTCACTAAGAGGGGAGAATTCACTATGAAATTGCTTAATAATCAAAGCTGTAAATTGCTTTCTTGCAAGTGACCAAACTCTTTTTGACAGTACAATGTGTACAGAGTTTGAGTTTAGTTTTTACACAGTTTTCAAAATTATCCCGAACAGTTTTTTTGTGAGAGTTTATAATAAAATGATGAAGTTTATAATAAAATGATGAAGTTTATAATAAAATGATGGAGCTTCCCTCTGCTTAGGCATGACTGAGCAAAGTTGTATTCAGAAGAGAACTTTTTTCCCTTCTTTCCCTCCTGTGCCGTTATCAAACCTTAACAGGTTTGACCTGTTAACCCATTTCTCGATTAGAAAGCTGCATGTGCCAAGAAGTAGAATTTAGGATTTAGGAAGGTGCTCATATAATAGAAAGACTGGTGGGCCAATAATGATGTTGAGCTTATATTGTTTGTCAATATTTCCTGAGATAATCAAAAATTGGTCATCTGTAATAAAAAATCTCAGCACTGTGGTAAAAGACAGTAAGAACAAAGTAAGGTTGTTGTCTGCTATTCACCCAGACTTGTTGCCAAAGGAGGTTTAAGAAGAGGTCTGCTGTTGTAAAAGTCATTTGGTAGGGAGAAGCTAGGAATAACCCCAAAATGCATGTACCTTGTACTAGATTACTGTTAGTGAAATTTCAGTGTTATGCATATATACTATGTCTGCATTTAATTTGGTAAAATTACTCAGTTCACTAGAGTCTCTGAAGGATCTCTGTAACGTACTGTAATGTATGCAGTCAAAATGCCCAGAATAAACCAAAGTAAGTTTCATCATGGACAGAAACAATAGAGAACCTATTTTTCTTACTCTAGAGAAATATGCCTGCATATTTCCATATATTACATATATTGAAAATTGCATATATTGCACATATGCCAATATCTAGTAATGCCTGCAACTCTCCTTATGGATAGACTACACAGGAAAATTTTTGACTTGCCAGTCAATGATTTTAACAAAATTAGTGATTTTGTCATTTTGTTATTTCTTCACGCTAGCTGATTATGGTGCTGAATGAAAAGCATAAACTTCAGTTTTATTTTGTTAATTATGTACACATTTTAGCATGAATATGCAGAAGTGATTTAGGAAAAAAAATGCCTTAAGATTCTTTTTTCTCATTTCTGGAATGCCTTTTGAAAAAGTGTCAGTAAGTGTTGGAAAATCTGCGTTTCAGTGCTGTCATGTTTCTTCTTACAATTTTGTTTCCCAGTCTCAAATATGCTAAGAAGTGAAAAATCCCTCATTTCTGCTTCTTTTTTCTTTTCTTTTTTTTTTTTTAAATGAAAACACAATCTAAAGTGTTTTGAATACAGAGTTGTTATTTCTATAACATTGATTTCTCTATTTTTACAAACTAATAGATTCAAGTATATTATAGAATAAGAGGCTCAGTTGAGGATAACGGATAATATAGGTCTTACTGAAGAACAATATTAAATGAAAGGCCATGTGATTACATTTTTTAAGCTTGCTGTTTCATCGCTAAATTCATTCAAAAGGGTGACCTTGTAAATTTCTTGATGGAAAGACATTAGGTAGACAAATATGACGTAGATCACAGATTATATATTGGTTACATATAGGTAGACTGTGTTTATGAAATGAAGCCAATGGAAGAAGTGTTTTAGAAACACCACACTGAGTGCTTGTAGCTCCTGAACAGGCAGTATCAAAAAGTTAGGATGAGTAATACTGGTAATTAGATCATTTTCTATTTTGTTGAATTAACATACTTAAAGTATAAGCCTCTTTGCAGCTTTGATATGTGTTTAGTTTTTTGACAAATTAGTAGGCTGTTTTAAACTCCTTTTTAAGTTATTATTTTAACTGGGGATTTGAGTGGGAAGCTTTTAATGTTTGGTGATAAGTATGTTATTCCACTGAAGCTAATTAAATAATTTCAAAACTTCTTTAAACCAAATGAATAATTCAATATTTGATTGGGGGAGGGGGGAAAACAAAGAAGTAAGAGAAAAGGTAAGGAACTTAGCACCAACAGCTTCAATTTTAATGTTTGTACCTGTAAGGGTCATTATCAGATGCCTTATTTCACTTTCTGATTAGGCCATTGGAAGTTAAATGCTGAACTCAGTGTTCAGCAATACTAAACTCTTTATTTCTAAAGCTTTTTTTTTTTTTTTTTTTTTTGAAATTGAACATTTAGAGGTCAGTTTATTAAAAGTGTCCAAAAGAAATGCAAATTTGACCTTGATCCAGCCAGACTACTTGAATGAAACATCTTTAGCTGGGCAGAAGTACACTTATATTAGTTAAGGTTTTAGCTCCTAAGCCCTGTGTAGTGTGGTGTTTCATTTCTGAATTTGTGCATGTTCACATCCATGTATAAACAAACAGGGCTAAGATGAACTACTTTTCTACTTTGTAGAAACAATGTTAAAAGGAAAAAAAAAAAAAAAGCAAACAACCCATCCACAAACTCTCTCTACAAAAATCATTCCAGAAAACTGAGGAACAGGTGGTCACTAATGAATTTCCCACTTTTTCAGAAAAATAAGACTATTACCTAGGACTAAGCCATTATGCCTATGAATAGGCTAGAAGTGAACTTAAATATGTTTTAAAGCCAGTGCTCTTCATGAAGATAGTAAATTGGATGGGCATAGTAGAAAGTAAAGTGTGGAATCACAATTTTTACATTTCCGGGATTTTAAAGAGAAAAAGTGAATGTGCTTTCTCTGTAAGGTGTATTCCAATGTTTCTTGCACTTAATAGGAAGCACAGCAACTTACATCGAAATGTTGGAGAGATCACTGGGAAACAGGTGTCATAATAATATAGAAAAGAAAGATGTCATTTATGGTCAGCAAGAGAAGTAGAACTACTATTTGGAAGAACTTTTTATTCATTTATTTAATTAAATATTTAGAAGAAAGTATTTACCAAAAATGATATATGGAAAGGTTGTGTATATATATATATGTATATATGTGTGTATATATATATATATATATATATATATATACACGGTCATATATATTACAGATGAGACAGCTATAAAGTGCAGATTAGGAGTGTATCTAGCATTAAGCAGAAAATGCTGATCTGTTAAAAACAAAATGTTTCCTTGAAAGTAAATAGTTCTGTGAAAAACAAAACAAAACAAACAATCAAACAAAACCCATCATGTCATTATATAACAGCCTATCTAAACTGAAGAAACTGAGAGAGTTCAAAATGGACAATAGATGTGTATTTAGAGCATCATTTAGGATCCAAGTCTCTGCTTTGTCCAATTCAGACAACTTCCTTAACTTGTCACATTTCTAATGGATGTCAGTAATACAGAAAATACTGGATTATTTCTTTTTCTTTTTTCTTTCTTTCTTTCTTTCTTTCTTTCTTTCTTTCTTTCTTTCTTTCTTTCTTTCTTTCTTTCTTTCTTTCTTTCTTTCTTCTCTTTCTTTCTTTCTTTCTTTTCTTTCTTTCTTTCTTTCTTTCTTTCTTTCTTTCTTTCTTTCTTTCTTTCTTTCTCACCTTTACATTGTCATTGCTATTTATATATAAAATATAAATATAGCATAAATAAAACATTCTATTTTCTTCTTTTCTTTTTCTTCTATTTTCTAAATCCAAATTTAGAGATCTGAAAGTGTATGAAATGTTCTTCTCTGTTTCTATTATGTTCTATTGAAAAAAGAATAACTTTTCTGTCATGTCATTTTTAAAGAGAAAGTATTTCTTTTGCTTTTGAATCATGAATATCTAGGGAAAAAAAAAAAGAAAAATACAGGTTAATGCTTTCTTGCTGGAAACGTGTTGTTTTGAGGTCACACTTCAATAAGAAAGGCAATAAAAAAATTAGTTATCCTACTTCAGAGATGTATTACTGAAAATAAATATGGACTTCTTTAGAGAAAGCAGTGTTCTCCTCAGTGATGGTCAGTTCCTTGTCAGAATGTAAGTTTATTACATTAGCTAACAGTTATTTCTTTTTCAAGATGTTTAAGGTGTTGTTCTAGGAAGAGTTTAAATGTCACAGTATTTTTCCTAATAAAAACTTTATCAAATTATATGAAATTTTAAGTAGCATCAAGCTGGGAAAAAAATATCCAGGAATACCAACATTGGAAGAAGTTACAAATCACTGAAAACAATGATTAGCATGGAAGCAATTATTAAAGGCTTACTAATAAAAAGAATACTGAAAAGAATTATTATTTGAATATAAGAACAGTTCGCAAGCATCAGGTAGATACTTTCTTTGCTGGAATACTATCTCCCAAGTCAAGAAACTAGAAAACTGTACCATATATATAACACAGAGCGTATAGAAATAGACACAGCTTAAATGGGAGGGCAAATAGCAATAAAAGGAAAGCAATATTTTTCTATTTTAAAACTGAAATATCGTATTTCTTATTTATGGTTCTTTGTGTACTACTACTTCAGCTTCTTAGCAACCCAACGTTCTGAAACCTTGACCTTGAAAAAGGGCATAATGTGGAAAGGGATGCAATTTTATATGGACTCAAATTATGGAGTTAGGAAACTGGTCAGTAAATGACTGACATATAACCATATATCAGAATGTGTTTTGTTTGTTTGTTTGTTTGTTTTTCCCCAGCAAACAAGCGAGGCAAAATACCCAGGCTTGATAAAACAGTTTTACGCTAGCTTCATTTTATCAAAAGGACAAATGTACTACAAGGCTCACAACAAAGAACATGAAAAGGGAAAAAAGACAAAAACTACACAACTGAACCTGTCAGAAAATTTGACAAAGATTCATAAATATAAAATTATATTTTGAAAAGAGTGCTATGTTACTATTTTATACCAGCTGAAAACTATACCTAGTAAACTAAAAAGAGAAAACTAACAAAACAGATTTTTTCACATTCTTGGAGACAAGCATGCTTCAGGATAGTCAGATCCTTTACTGTGTGTTGGATTAATACCTTATGACCTGTCTAGATGACAGAAACATGTTCAAGTTTTATTTTCCTCTAACTATACTTCTCTTATTCTTTCTTTTTAATGAAGAATGGAATTTTATTTATTTGTTTTTATAGGAGAAAATTCCTATCTTCTATAAGCCGTTTCTTCTCCCTTCAGACTATTAAAAAAATGAAAAGGGTGATAAATAAACAAAGTTACATAAATTATGTTACCTGGAGTAAAGTTATGTTACCTGGTGGAGAAAAAATAAAGAAAATAAGCTCCTCTTTCAAAATTCTAGAAACTGAATCTCTGTCTAAATGATTAAGTAAATATGCCTGTATTGGTATTCTTTTCTAAAATTAAGAAGGTGAATCTAATACAAATCTTTTGAGTAGATCCAGGTCAACATATTTGGGCAAATCCAAATAATCTGAGAACATGAAAAACTTAAAATATTTATGGTTATCTACATATCCATCAGAGGCACAGCTTTAGGAGAATATTTGAGAGTACTAATCTGTATATCCGGCTTGAGCTCATATTGGTACTGGGAGTGTTTTTGCATTATCCAAATCTCTTTATTAAACATTTAACATGTCAGCAAAACTTTCATCCATTAAAACGGTAGCAGATAATGCACAAAGCTAGTCAATTTTATGAGATTTTGGATTCATAAAGACAATAAATATAAATGGAAAGATAAAAATTTAATACCTAATTCTAGAAATTCTTATTTTGGATCAAAGTATTAGAGTTGTGCAACAGAACAGTAAACAAGGAGGACTTCTGTGTATAAATAGTGAAGTTTACTCAATGCTTTCAGAAAGTTCAGGTGACCGATTCAACCAAGACAAGAAGCTGAACAAGAAAAGAGTAATGATGGCATTTGAACAAAAGCTTTCACAGCATTAACTCAGTTGTTTTGGGTAAAAATCTTCATATTCCTATAAATGTTCAGGGAATTTACATAAACTGAGACAGAAGAGAAATTATATGAAAAGTAAAAATTGTAACTAATGCACAAATGATACTCGTAAGCATGGCTGATTTTTTTTTTTTTTTTTACATAATTCTGCTAAAAATTGATTCTGCTAAGTGAGGTAAGAAGTCTAATTTTCATTTTTTCATGATTTGATGTTATGTCAGCTGGAAAATGGTCTTTATTTGGAATACAGAACATCATTCAGAGGTACTGTGAGACAAACAGAATTAAAACTTAAAAAGATTTCTTAAGACTGCAAATAAATGACCTTATATTGTATTATTGTATTATATTGTATTCTCCCTAGACCATGAAAACAATCATCTAGCTTGAAATTATTTTCTTTATCCATAGAAGTTTATACTAGACCATTTTCTGTAGACCATTGGCTGTAGCTTTTGATGTTATTTTCTCCTAATATCTCTGGTTGTCTAAACTCTATGCAAGTAATTTTTTCTGTACAGATTACTGTCCATGAACCTCAATTACTGTCATGTGTGAACTACATTAATATGCTGTTCACTCTCCAATTAAGGTTATTAAGAATGTGTTAAGTAAGACACATTGACTACTGTGGTCCTTCATTAGATAACTACCTCCAGTTCAAAATTGGACTTCACTGATAGCGTGTTTATGCCAGTCTTCAATTGTTAAAACGGCACTGCCATCTAAGAAAATAATTTCTTTTACATGTAGTTCTTACCTTGTAAGAGGTTTTAGGAACAGTTTATAATGGCAAGAAATTAAATCCTTAAACTGTGAAGAAATTCTTAAACTGTGTGTAAATAGATTACATATTTTTTGGAAAAAAATAATTTGATATTTGGGTTAGTTTTTCACTTCTAATCTGGAGAAATAAATAATAAATAATTGGAGGTGTTCGAGAGAGTCCAGAGAAGGGCAACGAAGCTGGCGAGGGGTCTGGAGAACAAGTCTTACAAGGAGCAGCTGGGGGAGCTGGGATTGTTCAGCCTGGAGAAGAGGACGCTCAGGGGCGACCTCATCGCTCTCTGTAGGTACATTAAAGCAGGCTGTAGCGAGGTGGGGATTGGTCTATTCTCCTACGTGCCTGGTGACAGGACAAGGGGGAATGGGCTAAAGTTGCGCCAGGGGAGGTTTAGGTTGGATATTAGGAAAAAACTTCTTTACTAAAAGGGTTGTTAGGCATTGGAATAGGCTGCCCAGGGAAGTGGTTGAGTCACCATCCCTGGAGGTCTTTAAAAGAGCTTAGTGATATGGTTTATTGGAGGACTTGTTAGTGTTAGGTCAGAGGTTGGACTAGGTGATCTTGGAGGTCTCTTCCAACCTAGACAATTCTGTGATTCTGTGATTCCGTGAAATAATCTTAATATTGTTGTGTAACAAATCTTTCCTTGTTCTGCCATTTTTTAAAACTTCCTGCCCATACCTTGCTAGCTGGTATTATCATTATTCAATGAATTATCATTATTCAGTGTACTAAATAATTTGGCACTATTATACATCCTGATTATTACCCTTTTGATAACTTTTGGTTAAGAAAAACATTTATATTTTATTTTTATATCTGCCACACAATTTCAAACTTACAGAGGCACTTTGAATCTAAGAGATACCTGATATTCATATTATAATATTAAAGGGACTTCATTTAGAGATACTGGAAGTTCGTGAGTGTAAATGTCTTTATTATGCAACAAATGTTCCTGAAACAATTATTCTGCAAACAAATGGCACACAAAGAAATGCAACAAAATATTCTACAAAAACTCACAACTGTAAACATTAAAACATCAGAAGAAGGTTATGATTTTTAGTAAAAGATAAAAATGAAATTCAGCATTTATGGAAAAATTTTATGTAAAACCTATGTAAGTGAAATTTTTCTAAAAATACATCCCAATTCTAAGCTTATTTATTAAGGGGTAAACTGTGTTGTACAAATTGATTCTGAGTTCATGGCAAACATATCTCTTAACAGTGAATTTTCATTTTCTCTAACATTTTATTTTTTGTTATCTAATCTGATGAAGTTTGGAATTAACAGTTGTTAATCTTAGTGACAGGAGTCCAGTCAAATTCTCTTTTGCTGTAAATGGACAATGTGACAGTAGCCAAAGATCCTTGACCTATGATTCTTTTCATTTTAATTGCTTTGGTCAACATTACAATAACAGCTCAACAAGCATGATATAATCTGCAATAATTATTAATGTAAAAAAAAATTGTGTTACAAGTAGCTATAACATAAGCAAAAATTATACTCAACAAACCTTAGTTCATGAGAGGATAGGAGTAACATACACAAATCATTCTGAGGTATTTGTCATACTTTATGTCTTATATTTATGACATTTTCAATAATTTTCAGGGATTTTATGTGAATCTGTTGATGATATATCCCTAAGAGAACAGTATTTACTACTTTTTGGGCTAAAGAGAAATATTGAAAACACAGTATTTCAATGTTAGCTGCAAATTCATTTATTAATTAAAACTAAATACGGTTTGTAAGCATCCATTGACTTAAAGGAACTTGAGTATTAGAGTATTAGATGTAGTGGGGCTGGTTTGTTATGTTTCCCATTTTTAGTAAAATGACTGAGGGTACTCCACAAGAAAGTTTAATACTAGATATCAGCAAGTCTATTTTAATAATTCATTCCAACTCTCATTCTTTGAGAGTTTTTCTGCTTTACTTCTTAATCATATGAAAATGATGATTATGATATATAATGGTAACCAGACAGATTATATGTTTTTGTCTGCAAATTAAGCTAAAGGAAAATAATATAAAATAAAAATAATTATTTGAGAAATCAAAACATATGTGGAATTTCAACCTGATGATTAATCCAGTATTTGTTGAGCTCACCATACTTACAAAATTAAAGTAATTTTTCATGCAACAGTCTAAAAGATATGCCTTATTTAGAAAAATGTGTAAGTTGCTCCCACACAGCTTAGCTAAATGCTGACATTGAAATGTCTGTTCTTATTCTATTTTCCTTTTTCCTTTGGTAGGTATTCTGTATGCTATTCTGCTCTTCAGATGGAAAATGACATCTGTTCAAATGGAAAAGTCATAAATAGATGTGTTAAAACAGTCTATCAAGAGGATTTGCTTTGTAGAACAGCAATACTTTTCTAACAGCTTTCAGTGTTATATACTGCCTTCTTAGTACTATTTATAGCAAGTGGAATCTTATAGAACTTTCTAACTTGATTTTGCATATCCCCTTTTAAGTTTTTAATAAAGCTTTCATTATATACAATGCTATATACATTATATATACAATTATATACATCTACAATCTCTTGTCGGTTCTAAACAGTAGAACAATTGTTCTTTATTTACAGACTTCTGGAGAACTTATCAGCCAAAATGTGCTTCAAAACTGAGCAAATGACAGAATTCTATACAATCAGGAAAACAGAATGAGTATGCTTTTTTGTCATTAGCACCTGCAATATGTTTGATGGGGAGATCATTGACAGGTTAAAAACTGCAATGATAACTATAGAAATGCCACGAGATGTCAGTTTTATATACTCTCCTATCCACATTTGGGACAGCACTAAAAAAAAAATAAATAATAATAATCAACCCCTTAGATTATTGCTAGATTTAAAGCATTGACTTCAAAGCTTTATATAGCAAGGCAATATTCTATGAATGAAAGTTTAATGTTAAGGTGATATGGTTAGTACCCTTGTAGGTGTCCAGGTGAGAAAGAAATACAGTCATTGCAGTAATGTGGGGGAAGCAAAATACATTTATCAGATCTCTTCTCTTCTGGATAATCATTTTTAAAGCTTCAAGGATTAACAGCCTCCCTTAAGATTTTCTGAAATACTTATATTCTTAAGACAGCTAGAGATATAGGACAAAAATGAAACCCTGAGAGGTGGGTTATACTACTTCATATTTATCAAAGTCACCTTTTACTGGCTCAGAGTCCTCTATAATTATATCCCATGTGTAATGTGTGTATTGTATTTTCTCAAAGAATTCAGAAAAGGAAATAGTTGTACAGTCTTTTTTTTTTTTTTTCTCCTTGAGAATTTGGGATTTTTTATTTTATTATTATTATTTCTATCTCTTCTGATTTTATATTAACACTTTCCTGGAAGATTTTGAAATTACCGAACTGTTCTGCATGCAGAAAAGAGTGAATACTTTTACTTCTTGGAACTTCAGATCAAACTAGTCATGATTTGTGTACTAAGCCTCTACAAGTTTAAAAATCAATAAGGTAGGTAAAAGGTGATTAGGTCACAAAACTGATACTTTCATCTTACAAATGAGTAAATGTGTATGTAACTCTAGATCTAGTGCAGTAACAATCAATATCAAATTAATATGATTGATGTTACCTTAAATTTAGCTAAAAATAATTTAAGTGTACTGGAATCACTTTATTGTATTAGTTAAATGATTAGGTTTTGTTTAGTAAAAATTGACAAACATTTATTCTATAACAAGGAAAGTGTCTAAATTTACCCATTTTACCTGAAATACTAGTTATAAAAACATTGTTACATTTAACCCAAGAGTTATTCCGTAACTAAAACTTTTTCCTTATTCTCTACACACAATAAAAATGTCCTCTTCTGCAAATTTTCTTTCTAGGCAATAAGAATCCTCCAAATGTATAAAAGTAGTACATGAAAGGATTTCCATTTCCAGAAAAGGAAAACACCTTAAAATGTAGAAGACATCTGATGGTGAATTAAGAATGAACATAAAGATGTGTGACAAAGAGGGATGGTAAGAGGTGAGGTAAAAATAGGTTTAGTGGTCTTGAAAAGAAACTCATATTTAGAAGATACCAAACAAAGGATATGAGACAGTATACAAGGCATATATTTCTCTGGTCATTTTTTTGTCTTTCTGAAATCACCTTGACTTGAAGGTAAACTGCAATGGAAGATATTTTATGTCTTCTTGCTTCTCCACTTTTTAGCTCTGCATTGATCTTTCTCTTGAGGCTGTGAGTCAGACTTTCAATATTACTCCTGATTATTGTTACTATTATTATTATCATTAATGGCTTAATATTGTATAATTTTATGGGGGAGGGGGTAACACCCACCATAAAATGTCTTTGAAAATACACAATTTGGTTTCTGATCTGCAGTACTTGGGCCACAGAGATGTAAATTCACTTTGTTTTATTAAAATGGCCGATTTTCTTTCTTTCTTAGGCCACAGATTTGATGCCCTCTAGTGACTGACCACTTGGTTTAATATTTCAGAAAGTTACAAAGAGAGTGGACTGTGTACTGCTGTTGGTAGATCTTACATATCAACACAACAGTTTTTTTGGCTCTGATAAACATTGTGAATGTTTTTTCAGCATTTTTTTCTCCACTGATTTACTTGATTCTAAAATTATCTGAACCTTCTTCTCCCAGTAATACTTAGTATAATACAGGAAAACATACTCTGTTAAAACTATGAAAAAGAAACAATGATGAACACTGTATTTTTTAAATTTCAAATTACAGTCATTTCTTCTTCAAAGGTTGAGAGAACTGGCATATGCTTATTGTCATGCTAAAAAACTCTGCAGACTATGAAAGCACACTGCAGCTACCATATGGTAGCAAGCATATTATAACTGAATATAAAAGCTGATAATTCTCTCTGCCCTCCACATTTTTTTTTTCAAATAAGCATTGGTGCAATAGACATGACTAGTACACTAAACATTTGTCTCTTCTGTCAAGAGGTTATCTGACACCTTCAGATGACTGAACATGATAGCTGAAATAATCTATACAAAATTGTGGAGGGGTGATGATTTTTTAAAATGTAAAGTTTCTTTGTGATTTTTCCAGATTTAACAGATTTTTTTTTGGGGGGGGGGGCAGGGGGGGAATGGGGTTGCATATTTAGTTGGAAACATCAGAACATCACATTGTTTAGCTTCCTTCTTGTACATCCTCCTTCTGATAATTACTTAACAGAATTAAATTAAAACTTGGCTTTTGAAAAGGTTGGGGAGGTAAACTCAGCCTGTAATTTGTATAAAATTTGCCAGAGAACTGTAAGTTTTAAAAGCAAAGTCAGTGTTGACTTCTGTGCAGCATAATGTGACAGATGTTCTTATGATGCTAGAGATGTAACAAACTATCTGTAAGTAATTTGAATAACTGGTGAAACAAGTTATATTTGACAACACCAAGACAAAATGAACATGAAGAGGGGTATAGTGTGACCCCTGCAGCTAAGTAGCAAGGAAGGTGGCACATTCTACTGTTCTTTTATCCTACTTGAATACCTAAATATATATTAAAGAACTGTATATTTGTATATAAAGAAGCTTTGTATGATTTTCTAATTATTTATCACGAAGAAAAACCTTGAAGAAAAGAAAGTCTAATAATTTATAGAACAAAGTTAACAATTTGTCAATTTTTGAACCTATTCTTATAGTTTATTCGGAACTGACACTAAGTATAGATGAAAAATAATATGGTGTCTTATTAGTGTTTGTTTCAGAATGAAATGTTGGAGCAGCTTAAGTTGGAGCAATTTGTTGCCATGCCTATGCTGGAAGTTGTGACTCTATAGCAGCATTCGAAATATGGAAAACAATGATCTCATTTGGAAGTTAAAATTTATTTATCAGATTGTGCACCAGAAAGGTATGTGACCCATTTTGCCTTTGTACTCTGCTTATGGAGCAGCACTGCTGAGCATGGTAATTTGTTAAAATGCGTCAGTGAACTTAACCAGAACTTCTGGACATGTAAAATCATGTGCATTCAGTACTGTGGTATTTCAGAACAGAGATATTTTTCATGTAACTTTTAATGGCTCTTATTTCTTCTGTACTTCATAGAAGATGTGTGTCTATACAGACATTAGAAACTGAAGTGAAGTATCCATATCTTTCTGAAACCCTTTTTATTCTGTGATACAAACGCAGAAAGAACTCTACTCACCCTTTTTTATTAAAAGTTGAAAAATCAAAACAAGCTTTCTTGAAGATCTATGCAGTAGATAGATTTCTGCCACAGTAGGCAGGAACAAAGCACGTTTTAAGCAAAGCAGCTTTGTCAGTTGCTCAAGGCAGCAGACAGAAGATGACAGCAGAATCAGGTATTGTGGAGAGAATATATATATATTTTTTTTAAGTAAAACTAAAAAAACAACAACAACAACAAAACACAGAGATAACACTATGGCAAGAAACATGAATAAATAAATTAAAGAAGGAAAAGAAATGCAATTAACAAGTCAATGCCTGCTGCCAAATCACTGTAGTGGTAGCTGCTATTGCTTGTATTTTGTCTTTCCCCTTGATCCTTGCCCATTTTAGGACTTTGGAAGTAAGCTTTATTTCATATCCCAGTAGAATGTTTAAATGATAGGAAAAACAAACAAGTCAACAACAACAACAACAAAAAACAATCCCCACATCAACAATCCCCATTATTGAGTTATTAATTATTTCCAAAGCTTATGTGTAACGATCATCTTCAAATTTTTCCAATTAATTTTTAGTGTTTTATTAAGAAATACTTTTTTTTTTTTTTGATATATAAAGTTTCAGAATCTACATTTTTTAAAAAGTGTGCTAGTTTTCTTTATCTGTTATCTCCAGCATACCCACTAGTAAATAACATGAGTGAGCATACATGAATAATTGCAGGAAAGAAAAAAGGGAAAAAAAAAATATATATATATCTACCATTTGTACAACAGTATGTGCTGACTGCAAACAACCATGCATCTGAAGTTTCCCATCCTCTGGGGAATTTATTCTTTATCTACTGAGTTACTGATTATGAAAATTTTGACTGGATACCATGAATCACATTTTTTCTTCCCATGATATAGTCATATATAGCACTAGTCTCTACTTATCCTGATTTCAAGAGCTCTTTATTAAAACCTTGCAGCATCAGTATAGTAACTTGACTGTATTTTAATAAACATAACAGAGGAAGGAAGGGAATTTTTCATACAGTATATCGATTTGCATTAAATCATTTCCATCCACAGGAATAAAAAACTCTAAAGTACCTCTTGGGTTAGTGTCATCTCCTGCTAATCAATGGCATTCAAATAACGTAATTATATCTACCAGTGTAGCTAGCAACATCTTAAATTTTCAGCTTTCACCTTAACTAATTTACCTTCTCTCAGCTAATATCTACGTAGAATATTGGTCACTGCAGTGCCTATCATCTCTCTCATTAGGATTTCCACTTGCAATTTGCTGTCTATCAGATACCATACGTTATTACAAGTTTGTTAGCCTTCAGGTTGCAGTCTCCAGTACATTCTAATAATTCAGAGAGGTGTGTTGCAAAAATTAACAAGTATGCTTTTATGGAAGTGTGACATGGAAAAATAAATGATGATAACTAGTTCTGGGAGCAGTGATTGCATTAATTTTGTATGATTCATTCTTCTTCTACTGCTTGTCTATGGAGGTGTAAAAATGAAGTATGGAGTGATCAAAATTTGCTTATCCAGAAATTTTCAGGCAACCCCTTTGATTGTTTCTGTGTAATGATGTACATGGCTCTCAAGTAATTATGTTTTCCCTTTGTGATAAAACATTTTTGATAGTCTGTTGAGCACCAAGTTGTTGAGCAACAAAATCTTGAGCATTTTTCACCTCCCTCTCAATCTCTCCTTTAAAAGAAAAACAAAACAAAACAAAACAAAACAAAAAAACTGGAAACTTCATTAACAGTGATATCTTCATCAGAGGTATCTATTATGTTTTAATGAATCAGTCCTAGGAATCCTCACTATTAACTTGCCTAGATTTAAATCCAAACACTCACGGCTTATATACCATCTCTCTAATAGAAGATGTGTAAAACAATTAATTATGATTGTTTATGCTGTTTCAATTCCATTTACAGTTCCTTACCATCCTTCAAATGAACATTACCTATTTTTCTAGTAGTTAATACAATTGTGTGATCTAGGTTTATTATTGTTATTATAAGCAAAAACTAAGTGCATTTTATTAATAAATAAGACAGAAAAGATGAGAGAAAAAAAAATCATAGCAAAAGCTAAATTTTTATGTTTGCAGCTACTTGTGAAAAAGCTGTAAAAGAGCTCCTCCGAATGCCATCCCCACATTCTCATTAGTTTTACTTATTTTTATCCCTTGGTGAATATACTTTTCAAATGAAATCTTCCCTAGAATATTTCCACATCATTGAAATTCTTGAGGGAAAGATGAAACATTCCATTCCCTGAAGAGATCAGCATTTGGTGGTCCAACTCCCTAACCAAAATTGATTCTTTGAAGTTTCCCACTCATAAGTCCACTCAGGTTTCAGAACTCTAGTTCCAAAGTTATCTGAATATTACTTCCAGAAGTAACAACAAAGCATTGAAAAAAATGTTGCAGGAAATAAAAATTAAGAAAAAAAAAAAAAAGATTCATTGATATCTACTTTTTTCTGTTGTGTCTGACCTTGAGAGAAAGAAAATCCATCTTGTGCTTATAAGGGCATAATATATGAATTGCTCTTTTATAACTAGAAAATTCTCCATGTTATTAAAATGAAGACAGAGGAATAAGGGATAAACATACAGCATAAAACTGAAATGTTGCTCAGGTTAATTGCTCACATTCTCTCTACTCTTACTGTCTAAGGATGTATGATGGCCCCCTTAAGAAGAGCATCTGGCCTAAGCAGATAACCATCAATGGCCATTGTGATGGATGCGTCTGGTCACTCTGGCTGTATCCTGGATTCAGGGGAGATGGAAGACCAATACACTGTCGTCATCCACCCCACCTCCAGGGCTGTCCAAATTTGGGAGAAAGTCCAACTTAAGCCAAATTTGGAAGAAACTGACATCTGTATGCAATATGGTATGACCATAAAACAATCATCTTACCCTGTAAGTAACCCAAAAGCCCTTTGAACTCTCCTGAGATGACAGTGGACTACATGCCAGGACCTCCCCTTGGCAGGGATGCCTCCCAAGGTTACTTCTGCAGATTGAGCACCCTTATTGCTACAGATAGTCAGTAAGCAGATTGAGAAAGTTAACAGCATGCTAACATGTTTTATTGGTGCTTTGTGATCACACTTGATAGTCTTAGCTAAGGAGGATTCATAAAGGATTCACATAATGCATATAAACCTTTAGACATAAATCATTGACCAAGTCTGGGACTAGGAGTGGATTCAGCTGCACCTAGGCTGCTTAATTCTTCTGTTCCAGGAGAAACAGAAAGCAAGGGGTCCACTCTGAACCTCATGACTCAATGGAAGGGTTTCCTAAATGTAATGTCACCTAACCTGGTTCTTTATACAGTCTCTATGTAGTATATAATGTCTTTCATTTAGTGCCTTTGAGTAGTATATAGTGTCTTTTATAAAGTGTGCAATTAAGTATATCTTTCAATTATAATCAGGTGCACCTCGACAACATTGAATCTTTGTTAAGTCACATAAGCTTTGTTATCAATAAATCATATTGCTGCTTCTTTCTTCTGAATGAAGTGCATATCATTTTCCCCTTGTGACAGGATGTTAAATGTCATCTTTATGGGTGCAACAATAAGATCCAGAAAGTCATTAATATATGTGTATATATATATATATACACATTACATGTAGGAATCATACACTCTGATGTTGCAACATAGAATCATAATTTGTTTAAACAAACAAATAAATAAATATCCAACACTAGAAAAATAAATAAATAAAACACAAATTCTGTGAGGATTCCATTATACATCAAAAAATAAGTGTATTAGTCTGTCTGCAACTAAAAGCACAAGTCTGATGCAACTCGGTGACATAAAATAAGGTCTTCCTTTTTTTACCTCCCATTTTATTAAATACAAATATTAACCTATCCTAAGAAATATGCACTAGCAGTCTTCCAGATGTAGCAGTCTTTCTATTAATTTTTACTTAATTTCTAACATATTAACTCTAGGACATTCAATTCTAGGACATAACATCTAGCTACAGTGTTTATTATTTACAATAAGAACAACAACAATAATAATAAAAAAATGACATTTTTTGTTTTGACAAATACTTGAACCCTTATTATTACTCTCAGATAGAACAGAGAATAAAAAATGAAACATTAACACAGGAAAGTCTAATTTATAGAAAAACCTTGTGAAGATGGAATTTGTTGCTGTACTGATCCAACATTTTTTTCTTATGCAGAAAACTATCCATTTTAAAATAATATTTAATATTTAACATTTTTTTTTAAATGGCAGTGCCACAGCTTAACTGTAACAACAAGGAGAGCTGGCATTGAAGCTTAAATTCATTGAAATAAAAATAATAGTTTTACTTCTTACTAAGGAAGAGATCTCTTTTGATGGGGTAGAAATGAATATCTTAATCCTTTTTGAGCAAAAGATTTCCAGTACAGTGAAACTAACTTTGACAGGGAAAACTTTAAACATCTAAAAAGCCATGGAGACATATCTCATTTAGTGTTCTAAATAAAAGCAAATATAATTTAGCCACAACATTTTTAAAACAAAAGAAAAACGCTCTTTTTTTGTCATGCTTACTGATTGCTTGCAGAATATTGGAAGGCATCCAGATATGAGTGTTTTAAAAACAACTAAGCAACACTAAATTCACTTCAGAGGTGGAAGCCTCTAAAGAGAAATAGTCCAACATGTCATTAGTCTACATTTGGAAAGTGACAATTTTATTAGCAAATTATGCACCCTGGAGTATGCAATATACAAGCAGAGCACATGGAAAGATGAAGAAAACTGTAGAAGTGAAACGCATTCTAAAATCTAAAAATAAATAAATAAATAAATAAGTTAAAGAAGGACATTAGCTTCAAAAGGGGAAGAATTTTACTTTACCAGTTTGAACTCCGGTAGTTACTTTGCCCAAAATACTAAAATATTTCAAGACAATACATAGAATCTGAATCACTCATAAGAACTATATAGCAACCAGGTAAATACTCCAAAATCTCAATGTAATCTTGATATTTTCTGACAGATTATGCTTAGGCAGGCATACTTTAGGAGTTGTATATTTAAATTCAGAGTCACTATAAAAATGTATATTCTTCCTGGGCTTTTATGTAGTACTTATTACTAGCTTACCTCACAATTACAAAGTGTTTAATTTCTACTACTCTTTTTAGTGTGCATTTTCACCTCCAATTTAAAGATACCTACCTCCTAATTTTAAGTGCCCAGTGTAAAAAGTATAGGATGTAATTTTCCAGAACAGTACTGAACATTAAGAAGACACATTAGGTATTCAGAGCAGAGCTACAGCTGAAAATATTTGGATCCAGGACTCAAACACAGCATTTATAAAATGAGAAATGTGTGCTAATAGTTCGTTTCAAATATTTTAATTAAAGATAGACCTATTGAATTATTTTAATGACTAAGGGTACAGATCAAAAGGTCATAGTCATGTTTATAAAGAACAAAAGCAAATCAAACAAAAAGAGATTTCATGAACACACGTGCACATAAATGACCAAGTGATCAGTAATCACTGATCAGTGATCAGTAATCCTGTAAACTTTCAGTTCATTGAATGAAGCTTTTCTTGATTTTAAGTGTATGAGTCATCTGTAAATCTATTTCTGTGTAATACTGACTCAGAATGAGTAGCTAACATCTACTACTAATCTATGCATAAGTGAGATCAGAAAAAGGAAGATTTTTCTTTTAAATTTTCTAAGTTTTCAAATTTGTTAAGCATTCTTGCTTAATATTCTTGCATGCATGAAAAAAATCAATGTTAATTGGATTAGAAAGGTGAAACTAACATGTAGTGTTATTGTAGAGGTCTTGTGCCATTTATTCTGGATTGATATTATTCATATTGAAAATTTACACAGTTCTTATAGAGTGTACTGAAATATATATATATATAAATATTAGACCTGTTTTTAATTGAAGCTGATAATGAAAATATTGCCAGCAATGTTTTAAGACTTGACTTTCAGGTTTTGATTAAGACTTTAGGATTAGTCTGTCCATAGTTTTCAACTGTACCTTCAATGATATGAATATGAAAAACCTACTTAGAAAACAAATAAAGAGTTAATATTGTGACCTCTTAACTGCAGAAAAAGGGGTATTTTGTCTTCGACAAAATCCTGGTTATTGGAAATATTATGACCTTCAGTGTTTACAGTCTTAAACCAATGTGAACATACTAGAAACTCTATTGCAAGTGATGATTAAATAATTTTTATGAGTGGAATATAAAGATAAAAAGAGCTTACTAAAGCTTTTAAGAAATGTTGTGTTCTTAAATTTAAAATCACTCTCCTGGAAAAAGCTGAACTTAAAACATGTACAGTAGGCTGCTTGAAACACTATGTAATATACCTTTTGTCAAGATCTGTCAAGAAATGTGTTAACAATTGCTTTTTTTGTATATTTGCAGGTGACGGGTTAACTATCAGATTCTATTTGTTGTATCTTTTATTTTTCACCTTTGTCATGGAAAATAACTAAGAACAATCACAAAGGTTGCATCAAAATAATTTTTATTCAGCGATTTAGTACTATTATATAAATATCTTCTATAGCTGAGTACTATGTAACAAATGCTACTTAAAAAAAAAATAATCTGAAAGAGAATGCAGCAGTTTTTACTTTTGTTTGTTTCTGTTCTTTTTTTCCCTGCATCCTGTATATGGTCTATCACACAGAAGCTTACATTAGATTTCAGGAGAGCGCTCCTTCAATATGCTTTAGAGGACTCTAAGGCAGTGACTCTTGAGCAGTCAGTGGATGAAAAGCAGATGCATTTACAGAAGTGGGTCACAAAGTTTCTGTGTTTCTTCAAGAAAAATATATTGCACACTTCATACCAAAGTTACGTTATTTTGGTGTTCAGAAATGTAGCTGAAAATATTAATTGGCTATTGTTTACCTTCATATTACAATAGCTATCTAGTAACTATTGCATGCATTTCTGTAGTGGTGAAAAGAAACATGGGTGTATTACTGTGAAGATGTTAAGGGTATACCACTTCTGGTTTGTTATTGTTAGGTTTGTTGTTGTTGTTGTTGTTGTTGTTTCTCTGTTTCCTTAAATGTTACATGTAACAAGCATACACAACACAGGATTCTATCACCTGATGCAGGAAGTTATTGCTCTGTGTCATGTTTTTGGCTGAAACAGAATTAATTTTCTATGTAGAGGATCACACAATGCTGTGTTTTGGATTTTTGATAAAAACAGTAGTGATAACAAATCTGCTTTTAGTTGTTGCAGAGCAGTGCTTACACAAAGCCAAGGACTTTTTTTACTTTTGGTGCTGCCCTGCCAATGAGGAGGCTGGGGGTGCACCAGAAGCTGGGAGTGGACACAGACAGGACAGCTGACCCAAATGGATCAAAGATAATCCATACCATGTCTTCTCATGTTCAATAATAAAAGCTGAGACAAAGGAAGAGGAGGGAGAAAATATTTGGAGTGATGGTGTTTGTCTTTTCAAGAAACAGTTATGTATGTTGAGCCCTGCTTTGCTAGAAGTGGCTGAACACCTGCCTGCTGATGGGAAGTAGCAAATTCCGTGTTTTTTATTTACTTGTATGTGTGCCTTTTGCTTTATCTGATAAATTTTCTTTATTTCAATCCATGAGTTCTTGCACTTTTACCATTCTGATTTTCTCCCCCATCCCACCTGGGGAGAGTGAGCGAGCACTTAGCTGCCAGACGGGGTTAAATGACAACATTCTGAAACATTTCATTATAGCTTGAGTAGCCTAGATTATCTTCTAGCAAAAATTGCCCTAAAAAGCTAATTAAAATACTCTTATGCTTCATGCCTATACTTAAAGTCAGTTGGAATTTCAGATAACTGAATAAGTCTGTTCTCTGTGCATTTCCAAAGCAAACTAGTTATCTTGGGCAACCATGAATGAAAATATGCTTAGCTATATGGATCTAAGATGTGAGAGATGAGAATTTCTCCTGAGTCACCCTGTAATATTGTTTGCCCATATGTGTAATTTCTGAAATCTAAATACAATTAAGGCATTTATGAAATGGTGAAAGGGCTTTCTAAAAAGATTTCTTTGGTGATGGTTTTTGCCCCACTAAAAATACATTACAGTAGAGAAGAGAGGGTATATCTTTTGAAACTACTTGGGAAAAAAGTACTGCATGCTAGTGTCATAAATGTAGGCACTGCTGTATCACAGAATATATAATTCAGTGATCACAAACAGAATATAATTCATTTACTTTAGTCTAAATATTGTCATGCTTTATTTGGCCTTAATTTAGCATTTTGCATTTCCATGATTCTTATGTACTCAATGATTTATGTAAATAACTATAATATATGTCAGATGAAAATAAACATTCGATATACATATTTTTGTATGCTTAAATTATTTTTTCCCTGATTTTATATATATATATGAAAAAGCAAAAGGAGAACCAGTTTGTTTGTGCTATTGACTTCACTTGAAGAGGAATGAAATATGAAAAGTAATTTTATCTGCATGAGTCTCATTAAACGTATAATAATTAGTAAACTCTCAAGGTAGTATGGTTCTTAATTCATATTAATGAAAATTTGTAAAAGAAAAAAAAAAAAAAAAAGGATTATCATCGTTGTATTGTTTCCTTAAGAGAAGAGTTAGGAGAGGGTAAAAAATTAAAAATAATAAAAATAAAAAAAAAAAAAAGGAGAAGAAAATAGACTAATAAGGCAAATAGGCTTATTATAATGTTAGAAGTTCCTGCTATATATAAAGGTTTTATTTTAAGACTTATACAAAAAAAAAATTCCATTGACTTCACCTTCCTTTCAATATTCCCCTCCTATAGAAGGAGGGATCTGGCTAGATGGAATAAAACTTAGGTTGGAAACAAAAGGGTATAGGCTATGTGTTGGAATTTTACAGTACTCCCTGCAAAAGAATAAAGCTTGGTGCATGCTTCAATCAATATTTTATTCACCAGTGAGGAGAGAGGAGGTGGTAGAGGTGAAATGGAACTTTCCCGATAAAGTGGTACAAAACTGAAATGAATAGATCACAACCCGGGAGCCACTGGTCTATGCCTTTTATGGTGTGGGGCACTTCACAAAATCTCAAATAAATAAATAAATAAATCTAAACATACAGCAGATTTGTTATATATCTTGAATGTCATCACACGGCACTTGCAGGGCAACCAGGCGATCAGGCCCAGTCAGCATGGGTTTATGAAAGGTAGGTCCTGCTTGACGAACCTGATCTCCTTCTATGACCAAGTGACACACTTGGTGGATGAGGGGAAGGCTGTGGATGTGGTCTACCTTGACTTCAGTAAGGCTTTTGATACCGTTTCCCACAAAATTCTCCTCAAGAAACTGGCTGCTCGTGGCTTGGACTGGCGTACGCTTTGTTGGGTTAAAAACTGGCTGGATGGCCGGGCCCAAAGAGTTGTGGTGAATGAAACCAAATCCAGTTGGAAGCCGGTTACTAGTGGAGTCCCCCAGAGCTCAGTGCTGGGGCCAATCCTCTTTAATATCTTTATCGATGACCTGGATGAGGGGATTGAGTGCACCCTCAGTAAGTTTGCAGATGACACCAAGTTAGGTGCGTGTGTCGATCTGCTCAAGGGAAGGAAGGCTGTGCAAGAGGATCTGGATAGGCTGGACCGATGGGCTGAGGTCAACTGCATGAAGTTCAACAAGGCCAAGTGCCGGGTCCTGCATCTGGGGCGTAACAACCCCAAGCAGCACTACAGGCTGGGAGATGAGTGGTTGGAAAGCTGCCTGGCCGAGAAGGACCTGGGAGTACTGGTTGATAGGCAGCTGAATATGAGCCAGCAGTGTGCCCAGGTGGCCAAGAAGGCCAACAGCATCCTGGCTTGTATAAGAAGCAGTGTGGCCAGCAGGTCTAAGGAGGTGATTGTCCCCCTGTACTCGGCTCTGGTGAGGCCGCACCTCAAGTACTGTGTTTAGTTTTGGGCCCTTCGCTACAAGAAGGACATGGAGGTGCTCGAGAGAGTCCAGAGAAGGGCAACGATGCTGGTGAGGGGTCTGGAGAACAAGTCTTACGAGGAGCGGCTGAAGGAGCTGGGGTTGTTTAGCCTGGAGAAGAGGACGCTCAGGGGAGACCTCATCGCTCTCTATAGGTACCTTAAAGGAGGCTGTAGAGAGGTGGGGGTTGGTCTATTCTCCCACGTTCCTGGTGACAGGACGAGGGGGAATGGGCTAAAGTTGCGCCAGGGGAGGTTTAGGTTGGATATTAGGAAGAACTTCTTTACTGAAAGGGTTGTTAGGCATTGGAATGGACTGCCCAGGGAAGTGGTTGAGTCACCATCCCTGGAGGTCTTTAAAAGACATTTAGATGTAGCCCTTAGTGATATGGTTTAGTGGAAGTCTTGTTAGTGTTAGGACAGAGGTTGGACTAGATGATCTTGGAGGTCTTTTCCAACCTAGACGATTCTGTGATTCTGTGATTCTGTGATTTTACCTAACCTGTCAGTATTAAACTGGGTGAGAAAAAACGTAAAATTATCAATTAGATTTAAGGGAATAATAAAAAAAAAATGTAAACAAAACAAAATGAGATTTATTCCATCAGTGCAGATCTACATCTTCTGCAGTTTTGCCTTTTCTCTAACTCAAATATATTAATTTGGGGGTCTATATTAATTTGGGGGTCTGAAATGAATAAGTTGTTCACTTCTTAGACCTTAGGCATCCCAAAAACTAAGACTGATGCCTTTAATAGATGGAGGATATCACCTTCTCAGTCACCAATGGACACAGGAAACCCAGATGATTAAGTACGTGACTAGTTTTTAGATCATTAATGACACCTGAGATGAAACCCAGCCCATCAGAAGTAGAATAAAGAATATTGCATTTAGTATAAATGCATAAAGTAGCTTTACTCTGTAGTTACTATGTTGTAGCCAAACAAAAGTAGAATCAGACACAGAAGGAAAGGAAAGAATAGGCAAAATTGTTGAAGATAATATACTGATTTCAAAGTGACTCATTCCTTAATACATTCAACAGGGATAGAAGAAGTAGGGAATACTAAAGAGCAATTAGCTAAACAGAAATATAAAAAATGTAAAGAAATCATATGGATTTCAATCAATTAATCAGCCTTATGGGTCTCATAAGCTTTGTCACAGAAGATATTTCATGCTTCCTTTGATGTTGCAAGTTCCTCACTGAGGAGGCATTCTAGCATTATTGAAAAGTGTTGCACTGGTTTACTGACATGTATTCCCTCATTCTTGTCCTCTATATGTCTCTTATACTAGCTTCCTATTAGCATGTTCATTCAGTTTAGTAGGCAAGGTGGCTCTAGCAGACTGGCCTTTGTTATCTATTTAGTAAGTGAAAAAATAAATCTGAAATTTTTCCATTTTTCTGTGTCAATGTATTAATTTTTAGGTACTGTGCAAAAGGTGGCTAGGAACACCTATATGATGGCTACATTCTAAATAAACTAATGTGGTTTTGAATGATAGACTAAATCCTCCATCTCTGAAATGTTCCAGTGGAATATTAATATTTTCAAGTACTTTCTTGGATGCAGATGCTTAAATTTACCCGTTTCACCCTGAAGACAACAGAATGAAATTTCTAAATGTTTGAATTTAGAATTACTGTTTTGATTTAGGAGAAGATGCACCTCATCATCTGGTACTGATATGACCTGTAGGTACATGTCCCTTTGTAGTTTCCATTTTATTTGAAGGTTTAAAATATTTATGTACTTTTAAGAACAAGGCAGATAATGTCTTGTCTTATACTTTTAGTAAGTCTTCTAACTGAATTAGGTCCTTCCTACTACAAAGCAAGCTTTATTTTTTGTCTATTATGAGGCTTCTGTGATAGCAGCTGTTGCCTACTGCTTAGAAGTTCCTCCAAAGTTGAGAAAACTATCTGGATTGACTTTGCAAGGTCATTAACATAAGTCTAGGCCAATCCACCAGTCTTATTAGTTTTAGTAATCAGTTATCATCCCTGATCTTTCAAACTTGTAACACCACATTATGAATATATCCAGCAAAATTAATTTCAGCAATTTTATATCAACTATTTTGTAACAACTTGTCAGCATCCAAAATCCTCGGACCACATTCTTACAGGTGTTCAACATAAGGAAGGCGTTTTAATAGCAAATGTACTTGTTTAAAGTTATGTGATGTTACACAAGATTTTGATTCATCAGAGTGATACAGTAATGTACTGCAGTAGCAACGCAAGCATAGTATAGCAATTGCTATGTGCAGTTAGATCACAATAAACACATGATTTCTATAACTAGTCTCCATGTGCTCACTGTCATGACACTGGCCATCCACAGTTGTCTGAAAAGGAAAAATACATGGGTTGAAGCCAGCTGAAACCCACTCTTGTCTTCAAAGTTCCTTTTATTGGTTGCTCAGTTTTTATGATCTATATTGGGTTGAGAAACATACACACTTCCCACGTTAGTCTGGCTGTCTCAGGAAGGCATTCACACTTGTTTTTTGATTAATTCAGTAAGGCTGTTTAAACAACCAGATCAGCTACCAACCTCCAGTCCTCTGGCCCTTTTGTGATGTGATATGTGCAGCTTTCTTTAAAATAGCTGTTTTCACTTCCTGTATTCCCCAAGTTTCATGAGCACATCCCCTGTACCAATCTGCTCCAAGCCTTCTTCCATTGCAGGGTTTTGATAATTGCTCACAAAGCCACAAGTCATTAAGTTTTATTTGGTTTCCCAATATCTGAATAGTCTTAAAAGATACATAAAAATTCGAGAGTCAGGTCAATTTTTCATTAAAACAAGGTTTATTAAGTAGCAGGTTACCAGAACTGTACAAGAATAAACTTATCTCTGGCCCCTTGCAGTATTTCCAGATTTCGTCACCTCATTTTCTGAGTAACTTGAAGAACTAACTAATATGTACTGTAAAATAAAATAATAATAATAATGATAATAATAATAATAGTTTGTATAAAGTTATAAAGAAACTTTAATGAGAATAATGTATCACAAAAAAAAAAGTTTGTATAATGTTATAAAGAAATTTATTGAGAAATAGGTAAAAAAAAAAAGAAAAAAAATAAACCAGGTGAAGGACAAGAAGGACAAGTAATTGGTTCAAAGGTTAACACAATGGTCTTAAACTGTTACCCTAGATTGCATATTTGTGCCAGTAATATATTGAATATGTGAAATGTTTGGAAAGGGTTTTTGGAGGGTTGATTATTTTCTTCATCACTTTATTTTGGAGACCAAGTTCAGTAGAATAGAATGGAATAGAATAGCATAGCACAGCATAGCATAGCTTGGGTTGGAAAGGACCTTAAGGATCATCTAGTTCCAACACTGCTGCCATGGACAGGGATGTCACCTACTCCCCTCTTTTAGTTTTAAACCATTCTCCATTGCCCTGTCATTATCTGACTGAGTAAAAAGTTGTTCTCCATTTTTTTTATAAGCCTGCTTTAAGTATTGAAAAGCTGCAATGAGGTCTCCCTGGAGCATTCTCTTCTTCAGACTAAATATCCCCAGCTCTATCAGCCTTTCTTCACAGCAGAGGTGCTTCAACCCTCTGATCATCCTTGTGGCCCTCTTCTGGACCCATTCGAACAGATCCACATCCTTCTTGTGCTGGGGGCCCCAGACCTGGAAGCAGTACTCCAAATGGGGCCTCACAAGGGCAGAGTAGAGGGGAACAATCAACTCCCTCAACCTGCTGGTCACTCCTTTGTTGATGCAGTCAAGGATGCAGTTGGCCTTCTGGGCTACAGGTACATACTGCCGGCTCATGTCAAGCTTTTCATCTACTAGAACTCACTCCCAAGTCCTTTTCTGCAGGGCTGCTGTCAATGAGTTCTTCTCATAGTCTGTACTCCTTTCTGGGATTGCCCCAACCCAGGTGCAGCACCTTGCACTCGGACTTGTTGAACCCCATTAGGTTCACATGGTCCCAATTCTCAAGCTTGTCCAAGTCCCTTTGGATGGCATCCCTTTCTTCTGTTGTATCAACTGCACCACTCAGCTTAGTGTCACCTGCAAACTTGCTGAGGGTGTACTTGATCCCCCATTATCTATGTTGTTGATAAAGATATTAAACAGTATTGGTCCCAAGACAGACCTCTATGGGACACCACTCACCAGTGGCTTCCAGCTGGACATAGGGCCATTGACCACCACTCTCTGGGTGCAACCTTCAAGACAATTCCTTATCCACTGAATTGTCTACCCATCAAATCCATATATCTCCATTTTGGACATCAAGATGTTATGTGGGATCCTGTCAAAGGCCTTAAACATGTCCAGGTAGATGAAATCAGTCACTTTTCAACTGATGCAGCCAATCCATCATAGAAGGCCACCAGATTGGAACTTTTGAGCGCTCAGCTGCTTAGTCACGCCGTCTAGAAAATATCATCTCTGTCAGGACAAATATTAGTAATTGTTGCAGCAATAAGCAGCTACAGGGATACAGACAACAATGCTAAAAACAAACAAACAAAGAAACAAAACAATCATCTTATAAATGTAACATACTTTTTAACATACTGTAACATACTTTTATTTTAGGTCATTTTATGTCTTTGTTGCTTCAATGTTAAATAACTTTGTCATTGTTATGATTATGTCAAAATTGATGATGAGGAAAAGAGAATGTCTGTTTTGCGATTGAATGTGAAAGGAAAATGCACAAGAAAAATATGAATTTATGGCTTAACGTTACAATAAATGTATAAATGACTTCATAACTTTCTGTATGGTATATGTAATACTCCAGGATAAGGTGTTGCTGAAACTGGTGTCAGAACGCAGGATTTCAGCAAAGAAAATCTACTGCAGCATTTCAATCAATGTATTAAGTTCCTATACAGAAATATGTGTAATATTATATAAATAAATAAAAAAGTTTACTATAGAAAATAAAAATACTTCTATGGATTATGTATATGCACACACAATAGTTTATCACAGATGGAATTTACCCAATCTCATTTCTGTCAACATTCTTTGCCTGCTGTTTGACAAGCAACTTCTTTGTTATTGTTTAATATTATTACTCTCTGCTCCAGACCCCATGCAATGATTCTGAATTTTTGATGTCACTTGAAGTTCATTCACACAAAAATGGGTTAATACATAGGCACGGACAAACTTCCCTGGTCCATCAAAGCTGTCGATTGGTCATGTCACAACAGAAGTAATAAAAATGTATATGCAAACATGTGGATGACAATGTCAAATAATACATTCTTTGTCCCTGTAGAACTATTCAGATCTCAAAGCACAGAAATGTGATAGAGGAATGTATATGCAAGAGTAGAACAAAATTATTGACCTTGCTGACTATCAGTGACAAGAGATAAAGTAGTATTTCTCAGTCCGAGCAGGAAACTAACCAAGATTCCCCTACTGTTTCAACAAAATAACACAGTGCAACAAAACAATCATTTTTGCTCCTTCCATGCTATTTTACTCACAGAGAACAATAAAGAAGTTACTTGGGTCGTATTTTTTGCTTGTATACATTTCTTCATAATATGTCTGCTTTTCTACTAAACTGTTATTTGAGTCTCATTGTCTTGGGCACTGTCTTGTCTCATGTTTTCTCTCTGTTCAAAATACTGTTGAAGTGAGTGATAAAACCATAAGACACTAATGTTAACAAAATTTTGGCCAAATGAGACCTGACTCAAGCTTTGTCTCAGATGAAGCCTGCCCAACAGAATTTCTCAGGTAAAATGAGACTTTAGAACATCCGCACAGTTCTTAGTCATTACATGATTCTGTTATGGGCTGGCAAAGCAAACAGAGCAAAGATAATTATTGTGTAGGAGGCTTTCCTGAAAGCTCTAGCTTACATCTGTTTTCTGTTTTCTCAAATACCTTGTGTGTGTTTGAGGGAAAAAAAAAAAAAAAAAAAAAAAAAAAAAAAGCTCTTAACAACTCCATATACTTTTAATGCTTTTAGGGAAGCATCCAGGAGTTGATATTGGCCCAGATAATGACCACTAAATGGCTTAAGTAACAAAATGTTATTGTTTGCTGACCATATAAACTGGACATGGAACTGCTGTGTGTAAAAGTCAGCTAGCCAAGACTTGGATGCTTTGACCTCTCAGTGTTAGTGTTTTGTTCCCTTAAATTCCTGGTGCTGGTCACAACCACACTGGATGTCCTGACTGGTGTGTGCTCTGTTCAGCATGTCTGTTTCGTTGAACAGACATCTTAAAACAAAACTTGATGTCCATGCTATACGTATCCCACTTAGTAATTAAATTATAGATTTTATGTGACTGATTGTTATGGTCCTGTTCTTGTAACTACTTAACTACCAAGTTCTCCTATGACAAATTCTCCAAGTTATCACTTAAAAGATATATAGTGGTGCTTTATGGGAATATGCTAAAATGCCATCTTCAAATCCACCTGAATTAAATGTTGCTAACAATATATTTCCATTTTAAGTATCTTTTGAGGGTTAGAAAAAAAAAGTCCATATCATAGATTTTGTTATTATTCCTCCTCCCTATAAGAGAAACATGGAATATAAAGTATTCTATTACAAAGAAGTGAATGAGATCAGTAAAAACAAAGAGATATCATAGCTCCACTATTTTCAGTAGGGACAAGATCGCATAGAAGATGTTGATCATAAGAACACCAAGATATCCTGCTGCTCACTCTGTAACTCGTCATCAATATCAATATGTGGTTATCTATTTATATAAATAATAAAAAATGTTTAAATATTACCTTGAATCTCACAATTTCAAATCAATCCCGTAACTAATCAAATCCTTTCCTCATGAAGAGTTCAATTTCTAATTTGAGCCCACATTGACAAATAAGATTTAAGCACTACTGTAATACTCTTGAGCAGTGAAAGTATTAGATAATGAGGCCATAATCTCCTTTCAGACTGAGTCAAGCTGCACACTTATATTACCTTTCTAATTTGCTAGGTCAGCCACATGGCCAATCTAACTTTTTCCAGTCAAACACTTTCAAAGGTTAGCAAACACTATCCAAATGATTAAATGATTATGATTTCAGCTCATGTGGCTCTCTCTCTCCCTCTCCCCTCCTTTCTCCCCCCCAGCCCCCCCTCCAAAATCTCATGTTGTTTCACTGGAAAGAAATGTAAATTAGCAACTCTTAAGAAACAGTAATTTTTGTTCAGTGAAAAAAAAAGACTAGAAAATGATCAACAGCTGGGAGAATGCTAACCTCTGCAGATGCTAACCTCTGCAGTTTCACAAAGGAAAACAGGAATTAATTCTTAGCATTTAAATATTTATGTCCACAATTAAATAATATCTATCATCATGGGGTTGAACAACAACAACAACAACAACAAATATTGACCTCATTTATCATCATGGAATTAAGTCAGACAAAAATAAGTGAAGTTAGTAAGTTATAGCAGAATGTTAAATGGTATGAGCATCCATTTGAGATATTACAGAACAGAGATCTGGAGATTTCCCCCACAAAAATAATTGTCCTAATCAAGAAAAACAAAGAACTTACTAAATTGTAATGTTTCATGCAATGTTTTTATAAGTTTTGCAGGAGGTAAAGGGTCATTCTTACCATTTCAGGGGTGTAAAGGCAGACCAAACACAACTATGTGTGCTCTTTACTGTGGTTTAAAACAGTACCAGCACCTGCTGCTCTATCTGTGGGATCAGCCTGTAGAGAGCATCTGTCTCTTAATCCAATGGAGAAATTATCCAGAAAAATTATGTTACAGAAGCTTTCAGTTAGTCCAAAGAAATGTAGGAACATGTTCTCTTTAAAAAGTCAAAAAAAAAAAAAAAAGTTTTGGCCCAGGCCTGCTTAAGTAGTTTTTATTTGTTGTTCTATTTGTTGTTCAGTAAATCTAGAATCTAGTCTGGTTCTGCATAAGATTTCACCTTGGCATAATATAAGATGAAAGCATCAAAAGCTTGAAGTTTCTTTCACTGTATTGTGAAGAGTGAAGCAGTAGCAATGTGCATCGTCAGTCAAAATAATGAGATTTTTAAAAGGCAGAGGTTTATAATTAGAGCACATTTAAAGCAAATATTTTGATGAATCTTGATGATATCAAGGACTACTTACTAAAAACTGAGTGGGAAAACTGTTTAGAAATATATTTGTTAAAACTGAGTACAAGTTCAATCCTTTTATGAATTTAAGACTTTTAAAATGCATGTGGAAAGGTTAATTATTTAACTGTAAATAGAACTGAAAAAAAGGTGGTTCTAAAATTTTGCCTAGTTCTAATATAAGAGTAAAATTCTTCTGAGTATTTGGATAACACAGCTTGGGCAGACGGGTACTGAATTCCAGGAAGCCATATGAATAGTTGCTTGTTTTGACTTGTCTTATTCTCTGCATATGTACTTATTTGGCACATTCTGCTTTGCATGAAATCTGTAGGCTTTTTAAACCCATAGTTTTGTACTAGTAAGAGATGTTTACATATTTCTGGTAAAATCCCTGTTTGAAGCAAACTGATAATCTCATGCATGAAATCTGTTTTTAAAAGCTGTAATATTTCAAAGAAGATGAATCAGGTAATAAGACAGACATATCCATACATACGTATTTAAACATGTTCACTTCATCTTGGTACATAAATTTGGTTAACTTTAGCCATGTGGAGGTTTCTGTTTATTAAAATGAAGTGAGAATAGTTAAGAACTGCTAACAGATTGAGAACAAGTTTAAACTAACTTCCCATTTAAAGCTAGAGCTTTACATTTAATGATAGATTTTAAGTAAGATGTGTGTTTTCCTGGGTTTTGTTTTCTTTGATTTTGCAGTGAAATAGAAAGCTTGCTTGAGTTAGTAACACATCATACACATTTTATGCTGTAGTAATTATTGGTCACCTAAATTTTTAGCAAAGCACAGGCTAACACAAAATTTCTATTAGATGACATAACCAAGATAATACACAATTATTAAGTTAAGTACATGTATTTTCTTTCTGTCAGCTATATGAGAGGTAATCAAAACTGTTTTCTGCCACCACATTAAGAATTCTTTGAATTTTGGGCCAGGTTTTAAACTCTTTTGGTTATTAAACGATTAATAGGCAAAATTGCTACAATTAGATAGCAATTTGAAACTTTAAGGGCTCATAATTTCTTGTTTCTCTGACATGGTAAAACCAAACACTATCATCTGGTGCAGAAAACTTTAGTATATACATATTAAGAATAGAGAACGAGGAAAACACAGAAAATCTGTGCAATACGGAAAAAAGAGTTAAAATCAACAATAAACAATGAGCAAATCGTTCATAGACATATGAATCTCTGTAACTAAAAATCCCTGTAACTAAAAGAAGTTATTCTCATCATCAGATATAAATTAGGCAAAGGAACAGCCTCTCAGACCTAAAATTTAGAAGGAAACAATATCATCCAATAAAAATGAAAGCATAAAAAGTTGTATACAAATACTTTATTAGACAAATAGTATGGGTAAAGAACAGTGTACCTACAGCTGCAGTTTATCTATACAGTACATGCCTATATAAATTGTCCCAGTAAAGTCAATAGGATAATTCATCAAATTAGAAACAGCTATCTAACCAAATAACATTGCTGAGTTGGGTTTTTATTTAAAACAAAAACAAACAAACACACAGAAGAAAACAAAATATTTATTAATGTGGTAAACTGGTTGTGAAAGAAAATCTACAGTTTCTTTAGAAGGAAAAATGTTTTTAAAGTGTCACCATCGGCTAAGACAAAGGGGGAAGAATGTTCATATTACCATTCACTTGTTAATTTCAATTCACTTATTTAACTTCTCTGCTAGCCAGCTTTACTTTTTCACGTCTATATTTCATGTCTATATTTCACAGCTATATTTCACGTCTATATTTCATGGAAGTATTTTCATCATTCCAATAACCATAGTTTGTTTCGCTGAGAATGTATTTCGCTTTTCCCTCTCCCTCCCTCCCTCTCTCACTTCTCCATCCCACACTCCCTCCATCTCCCTTACTCTCCCTCCCTCTCTCACACCCCCTTCACTCTCTCCCTCTCCCTCTCCCTCCCTCTCACTTTTTCCCCTCTCATTCTCCCCCTCTCTCATTCTCTCTCACACTATCTCTCACACTATCTCTCCCACCCTCCCTCACTCTCACTCTCCCTCCCCCCCATTCCCCTCCCATCCTCCCCCCTCACTTTCTCACTCCTTCTCCCTCTCTCCCGTTCTCCTTTTCCCTCCCCCACTCTCTCACACCCCCTCATCCTCCCTCTCTCCCATTCTCCCTCTCTCTTTCATTCTCCCTCTCCCCTTCTTGCACGCTCTCCCCCTCTCCCTCTCATTCTTTTCTCTCTTGCACATTCTCTCACACATCTCTCTCATCCAATCTCCTGCACTCTTTTCTCTCTCATTCTCTCCCACATTTTCTCTATCCCTCTCTCTCACTTTCTCTCTCCCACTCTCTCTCTCTGCCATTCTCCCTCTCATTCCCCCTCTCATTCTCTCTCATTTTCTCTCCCTCCCTCTCTACCCCTCTCTCTCACCCTTTCTTCCACTCCCATTTTCAATTTCTCCCATTTACTCCCTCTCCCCCACTCTCATCTTTTCTCTCCCACTCTCAGCCTCCTACTCCCATTCTCTCTCTTTCACTCCCAGCTTTCTCTCGCCCCCCCAACTTTCTCTCACTCTCTCTCCCCTACTTCCCTCTCTCACACTTTCTCTCTCACATCCTCTCTCTCACCTTCACTCTCTCTCATCGTCTCTCTCTCAATCTCTCTCTCTCCCCCACTCACTTTTTCCCCTATTCTCTCTCACTCACACTATATCTCTCTCACCCCCGTCTTCTCACTCACACTCTCATTTTCTCTCCCACTCTGTCATGATCCCTCTCGCTCTCTCATCTTCTCTCTTATTCTTTCTCTCATTCTCTCTCTCATTTTTCTCTCTTATCTCTTTTTACTTTATTTTTTTTCTCTATTTTCGCTTTTCTCTGGGAGTGAAGGAGAAGCAGGAAGCTGGTACGAAACAGGAAAGGAGAAGAGACAATATTTGCATCAGAAAGACTTCTGTTTATCTGAGATAAATTTCTGAATTATTTTAATATCAAGTTAAGGCAGATTAATACTGGGTGCTGTCCTTTTTTATGGCTTTTTACTTGTAGCTGGGTTATCAGCAAAAAAGACTTGCAGTTTGACCTTTGCTTCCTGTTCTGGTTTAACCCAGCAAGCAGCTAAGCACCACACATTCATTCACTCACACACACATCCACACCCTACAGTGGCATGGTGAAGAGAATCAGGAAAAAAAAAAAAAAAAAGGCAAAAAGCTCATGAGCTGAGATAAAATGAGCTTAATAGGACAGAAAAGGAAAGGGATAAAAATAATAATGATAATTATAATAATACTACAAGAATATACAAAGCAAGAGATGCACAATGCAACTCTGCTTACTGCCCGGTGACAAATGCCCAGCCTGTCCCTGAATAGCGGCCCCCTCCCCACCATGTCCAGCCACCCCATATTTATTGTTCAGCATGGCATCATATGGTATAAAAGACGGGTCAGCTGTCCTGGTTCTGTCCTCTCTAGCTTCTTGAGCACCGCCATCCTCTTCACTGGCAGGGCAGTAAGAGGAGTTTAAAAGTCCCTGATTTAGTGTAAGCACTGGTCAGAAACAACTAAAACTTTGCTGTGTTATCAGCATTATTCTCATCCTAAATCCAAAAGCAGCACCACAGCAGCTACTAGGAGGAAAATTAACTCTATCCTAGCCATAAACAGGGCACTTGCTTTCCAAATAGTCACTTGTGTGCCATGTACCAGCAGGTAAAATCGTTTCAAAACTTCTAGTCTTGTCCTGGTTGTGGTCTCTTTTTATGAAATAAATACGTACCAGAATTTAGAAATTATCTGCCATATATTTTGGAGGGTAGTGTACAGTCACTGAAACAAAATTCTAAGATTTTCCTATCTCATTATAATCTGTGACAAGTAGAGAAAACAATAGTAGTTTCAACTGAATCTAATAAATAAGGTACTCTTTCTTACCCCATGACTTCTCAAGAAGAATACTATTTTAGCAGTTCTCTTCTAAAATGAGTAAAATGGTACCGAGTTTTGATCACAAACCTTATCTAGATAAGCCACACACATAATTTCTGTAGCTCTCGTTACTTGATAGTCATCTGATGATACTTTGACAAAATAGACATGCAGTCACAATTTGTGACTCATTTAGTCAGAGTAAACTATTTGATCTCCTTTGCTATGGTATTTTTATCAGAAAGAAAGAGGTATCCTGGTATATTTGGGTAGTCTTCACATGAGACCAAATCATAGTACTTTTTCATGGAACAGTTACGTACATTTGACTGTGGGAGATTGATTTTGGTTAAACTAAATATCAGTCTGACAGCCATTAATCATGGCCAGCTAGTTTGGTGCATGACCACACCTCACAGAACTCCAGAGAGATCACCTGTTGATCCTGAGAGGTTTTCACATACAAAAGATTCTTCAGCAGTGTGGGAACTTCTTTAGAGCTGCTGCACTTGGGCACCATACTTGTGCTTTCTCCTTCCTCCAGACTCGTTGGGGAACAAACAGGTGGGTTCAGGCAGTCTCCCTGCTACTTATCGTACACTTAACATGGCAACATAGCCTTTGAAAAGAGGATTATTTTTCTTCCAGAGGGAGTAATGAGATCTAAATACTGTGCTTTCCTACTTGTTCTTCAGCAGGACACAGAAATCCCATGGATGCTAGTTCGTACTCTGCCCAGAAAATCCTTACTCCTTTTTATACTGTCATGGTAATTAAAGTAATTAACAAATATATATATATATATATTGTTGAAACATTCTAGGACTGAAAAAAACATTCAAATTTCAGACTGCCTAGGTGATAAAAATATTGTTATAATACATTATTTATGAAACAAGTCACAAAACAAACAAACATTAAATACAGTGTTTAGGAATATAAGTTAACTGTTTGTATAATTAATTGGAACAAGTAAGAAAAAAAAATTGAATGATTGGGTATATAATTTTGTTTCTCATTTTCATGTATTCTAAATGAGTATTAACTTGCCTATAATGTGAATTCTAGTAATATAGAATCATGGAATTACATCCAAACATGATATGATAAAAGGGGAAAAAAACACAGCTTTTTAAAAAACTGTTTTTTAAACATGTAAAAACCTCTTACCAATAAAACACTGATCTTTGCAAAAGGAATTAACAATGCTGGTATTGAATAAGCATCCTTTAAATATAGCTAATGTCTGCTTTCTAAATAGTTTACAGGACAACAAAAACTTTCTTTGACTACAGAACATAGGTTTGACTATGGTCAAACTAGCAACATTATTAGCTTAGCAAAACATGGCATTAACTTTAATAGTTTTTATACCATTTCAGAGTAGTAACTGAAAAGCATGTTAAGATGTTTGCTGCAATATATCCTAAAGTCTCATTTACAAATCTAAACCTCAGTGGCACTTATATGAATTATAAAATGACTATGTGAAGTAATGTTAGCCCAATTAAATAAGTAAAAATATATGAAAATACAAAGTTGGTGTAAGTATACCCTAAGGTACTGCAGGAATATGTGGTAGATTCAGAACTCAGTAATATTTTGACTAAAGAAAAATAAGTAAACATGGATTTTCAAGTGATATGTGAGCACTAAAGAAGTCAGAAAGACTAAAGGCAGGAAGAACATTGTAACCAGTTTGGAAAGGCAAACTACTAGAGAAGAGTAAACCTAAACGAGACATTTTCTGACAGATGAAGAATTTGGCTTTCCTTGGTACTTGGAGACATGATTTAAAAATAAATAAATAAATAAGTAATAAAAAAATCCCTTAAGCTGTCAATAAACTACTTATATGTGATTATATGGAGGTACAAAAAATATTGTTCACAGCATGTTTGCTGTATAAACTAGATGCTAGAGATGGAGAGTTTCTGTTGTTGTTTTTTAAAAAGGTTTTATCAGGAAAAAAAAAAAAAGAATAGAACTGAATCATTGTTTGGGAACACAAAGATTGTGTCAAAAATACTGATGAAAATCAGAAAGGCTCATAGGCTGACCAAGCAGCCAGCTGCTAGTTTATCTGATTTTCTGCCAGCATGCTCACCAGCTATCTTGCCAATTGGACCCTAGGCAGCTGGCTGGCTAGAAACCAGCAGGCTGCTTGGCTTCTCAGCTTGCCTACTATCCAGCTGTCCTTGTTTGGCTGGTGTGAAACCTGGCCAGCTTCTCAAGTTGCCACCTGCCCATCTGGCTTTTCTGAGGAGTCCTAAGAGTTCCTTAAGTTGTCCTGCTGTTCAGGATGCCTAGCGATCTGACCTTATCCTTGTTAGTCACCTGGCTATCTTGCTGAGTAAAGAAAAGCTCTCTAATCCTCATGTGCCTCAAAAGTGTCTCTGCTCTCTCATGAGCTGGAAAGTTGAACTTATGTCTAGTTGAGTATATGCCATGTCAGTGGGCTAACTCTCCAGGTATCTAGTTGAAGGAAGGTTGCCTGATAGGCTTTGAAACAGACTGGTTTATTTTACCAGCAATTCTGTAATGTTGGCATCTTTCTCTCCTGAGGAACAAAACAAAGTACCAAAATCTAGAAATTCCTATAAAATATATGCAAACTGCAAAATTTTCTTTCAGGCGTCTATATCATGTGATATACATACATAAAGTGTGAACAATAATAAAAATAAAATATAAAGTTGTCAGTATACAGTAAGATAAATAAAAATATATTAAGCAATATATTAAATTAATATCAATACAAGATAAAATATTTTATAAAGTGCATTATTTCAATGTTAAACAGCGATATGATCATCTGTAATTATGAGCAATATAACAATGATATACAAAGGATTGTTTATCAAAAACAGTATAATCTACTATGTGATTGGAGCACTCCTGATGTTGGAAAGCATCCTCAAGTGCTCTTGTACATGATATTACATTAAACCAAAAGGTAAACTGTTTATTAAGATCAAATGCCATTGTAAAAATAATGGCTTCATTTTAGAAATAAAATATTCTGTCTATTCAATGAAATGTTTCAATTCATTTTTCAATTTCTAGTAATGACATTGTTCTTCAAATGCATATATTTTATACAACCCAGCTAAGGGGTAGCAAATAGATGCTAAATTTTATTCATATGTTATATTTGCTATATGTCATTTATTTTCTCTCTTATTAAGGTAGTAAATATTGAATATACATTTTCTGTGACCTGCTATGAATAGGGTAGATATTGAGGAGTTTCCACTGCTTGAAGATCTGTCCATGGCAGCTTCCATTTATTATTAATTCTCCCTCATTCCTCTCAAAACTTCAGTTACAGGATCAGTGTTGAATACAGAAACAGTGTATGGTGCTATAGCATAAATTTTGAAATTGCTTCGTTCTAAACAAGGAAGATATTTCTGTAGGAAATCAGCACAATTAATTTCATAAAAACTTTGAGAATTTCGTTTAATGACCTGGAGAATTAAACACAGAACTTATACCATAATACAGTGAAAAGTATACTACAGCATTCAAACACAAGCCTTTTGTACAAAACAAAACAAAATGAAAACTTTTAAAATAAAATTATTCTTCTAAATTTTTCTAAATGTTTGTAACTTGCAAATCTAAGTTTTCTAATAGTTTCATTGCTGCATGATTAATTTGCCAGCTTTAGACATCTATTCCTAAAACTTCAGAACTGTTACTGAGAATTCAAATTCCTGGAGCAATTTTGCAAATGATAGCTTCAAATGAAAAATATGTCTGATATTAACAAATGCTCTAAGATTTGATTCAATGGATATTTGCTAATTCATAAAAGCAGATAATTTGCAATAACACCTTAAATTGTCACTCCTGTGCTTGGAACAAATAATTCATGTCTAAGTATGTTTTCCAGACATGGAACTCTATTCGGTGAATTAAAAAGGAAAATTATGTAAAAAGGGGAAAAAAAAACTGCATTAAAAAAAATATTTTGAGTTATATACCAAGGAAGAGGTATTAAATGAAATCTTGGTTAGGGATCACAATAACACAAAAGAAGAAATGTGTAGTTTCTTCTTGCTCCACTAGAACAACTGAACAGTTTTGTATTTTGGGCTTTAGATTCAGAAGAAACTGAAACTGAAATGTTTTTATAAACCTGCTTTTGGATCCTAGGAAGAATGACAATCTGAGATATAATCCTTTCCTGTGTAATGTAACCCAAAACAATTTGCTTTCTAAAAGTAGTTTGATTTTTCCCTTACTGTAGTGCTATCAGATAGCAACATGCTCTCTGGGGACTCCATTCATGCTGAGATTGCACCAAACAGTGATTGTACTGCTGAATCAGTCTGTAATCAATCTTGTATCCTACAGATCTCCTTTAGTATTTTTTCTTTGATCTCTGTCTAATGGGAAACATAACACGTTAAAAAATAATGAAGTTTCATTCTAATTGTATCATTGTTCAAGAAGCTTCAGGCTTCCTTTTGCTGCCTCTAAAGAAATGTTTGTAACAGTCCATGTTTATGAACATGGTCTAGAGAAATGCTACTCCGGCAAAGTATTACATTATTACTAAAATAAAGAATGAGAAACAATAAGGGACTTAATAAAAAGCATATCAAAATATTTTATTTGCTTTTATGATTTTTAATATAAAATGCCTGTGAACTTCCAAGAAAATCACAAGGGCTAAAGTTCAGTAACAAAATATGCACTATATCTAAACAGAAGATGACCACATTTTAGCCAATATTCTGTTAATTTTCATACAGTAAAGGTTATCTCAGACCGTTGATACAGGGTAAAGAAGGAAAAAACATTTTTTAAAGGTCATTTAAAAAAGCTGTATTATTTTTCTAGGATGAAAATGCAGGAAAAAGACATTGAAAGTAGATAGTCTCCTTCAGAATTATTTTCCATGCTTTTTGGTTTGTGTGTGTGTGTGTGTATTTTGATGTTGTTGCAGTGTGTTTTTGTGAACACTTGTTACTTGTCTAATGAAATGTTGATAATGTAGATATATGTCACTCTTTTACTCTGCCTGCAGTTTCCATGGTTTAATTTTCATGTGTACAAATCTCCAGAGCTAGTCTGTTTAGCTATATATGAATGCTTGAGGAAAACTCTGATGTGAAAAATGTGAGCACAACACCAAAGGTATTGAACTCTTATCTTCTCTAAAACAGAAGGGCTCTGTGTTCCAAAAGCAATAAGATCAATGAAGTTGTGTTGATTTTTACCAACAAAACATCTCAGACTAAGTTAGTGGTGATACCTATCTATCATCTATCTATCATCTATCTATCATCTATCTATCATCTATCTATCATCTATCTATCATCTATCTATCATCTATCTATCATCTATCTATCATCTATCTATCATCTATCTATCAATCTATATATATCATGTGTCAGACTTCAAATATGTACTAGCCACATCAGTGAACTGCTTTCTATGAGTTTTTTATCAACTTTTGCAGTTAGCTGAGACACTGCCCCCCCCCCATATTCTTCCTGATAGTTCTGATTTTATATATATATATATTTATCTTCTCTCCTCTGTTATTGATAAATATGCATCACTTCTGACCTTGGCTCATACAGCCATTCTATCATTCCTCCCCCTCATCACGACAAAATAGGACAGGATGCAAAAGCTCATGGCTTGAGATAAAGACAAGAAGGTTATTTGCTATTTATTGTCATAGACAAAACAGATGACCTGGGGAACATTAATGTAATTTATTTCAAATTGGAGTAGATTTAGGTAGAGTGAAACAAAAAAAGAAAAATTAAAACAACACCTTCCAGCCAGCTCCCCCTTTTTCCCAGACTTTTTCACTCCTTCATTCCTGACACCTCTATCCCTCCCCTAGTCATTTGCTCATAGTGTAGAGTAGTCTGACTACTCTTTCTCTAAGTGGCTTCCATGTAGCAATGATATCAATAAATAGGAACTACTCAAAGGATGACAATGTGCTCTGAATCAAGACTGAAATTTATACGGAAAGTTCCAGTTTTATTGTTCAATATATAGTTTAAGGAAAGTGTTATTTGTGCTTCAGAGTCTAAAATGCTATAAACATGCTATATTGTATGAATGTAATTGTTGTAAAGAAATGGGGAACATAACTCTAAGTTCACAGATTTTAGTCAACTTTTTTTGCTAGCCAAAGGTCTGATAAAAATAGTATACTACACTCCAGTAACATCCTCTCATCTCTTCGTCACCATCTCACTAAAGAGACCGCACTGAGAGAAGACACTGAGAATTTCCTTTACAAGAGTTGTGCCAGCAAGAATTTCACTACATCAGGGCATTATTTCTTAGAGCTTGTCATATTTTTTATATTGTTGAAATAAAGGATTAAAGATTTTTCTGCTTCATTAGGAAAAAATATATTTTTCTATGTGTCTGTCGTATATTTTAAGGTAAAAAGGAAAAAAAAAAAAAAAAAGAAAAAGAAACCTAGTTGTAATGAGCCATCTAAGAGTTAGTCTCTCTGTTTCTTTTAAAATTAAAGTATTATTGCAGTTCATCTTGTCATGTAATGTAAGGGAAATGTTCTAATATTATTAATGTTCTGTAGCACACTCCATTGCTGTTCTTATTATATCAAGCATTCCTTCAAATCATTTTTCTTAACTTCTAACTTATAATGCTTCTTGTCCAAAGAACACATAAGAAAAATCATAGTGATTAAGAATTTCAGTCATATTTGGAACTTCTCTAAAGAATCATACATGCATACAGAAAAAAAAAAAAAAAAAAGGATATTTCTTTTGCATCTTCTGAAAGCATAAGAATTCTTGCATTTGAAAGTAAACTTTCTTTCTATTCCTCTCTTTTTCAGTGCATTATTTAGACCTCTTACTTAATTGTTTGAAACACATTCAGATGAACTGAGTTACACTTTCATCTGAAATGGTATCATTAATTGCCACAAAGGATTGCACTCTGACGAAAACATTTTATTTTTCGCTAGATCACATTTCACTGCAAGTGGGATATTTATTTATATGTCTGATCTCTGAAAAGATTTTTTTTTTGTTTGGTTTGGTTTCATTTTGATGCTGGATTTTCTTCTTGTAGCTAAGCTGGGGAAGAGTTTAAAGGTTTTTGAAAGATATCAATGGAGTTCATTATGGTTATGTAATCATGTTGAAAACCTTTAATAATTTCAAAGAAAATAAAATAAATGCAAATACTGATAGTTGTCTTGCCTTTTGCAGACTAGTCACTGGTATAATCCTTGTATTGTTTCTAGAAATCACATAAAGGAACTTCTCCTCCAGCTGGGTGTAGTTTCCTCATATTTTTTTTTTCATTTATCATAAAGTCTCAGCACAAAAAAAAAAAACAGTCTTCTTCACAGATGTATTATCTGCAGTGTAATCTCAATCTTTGAATTTGACAATGGATCTCAGAGGGAATTTAGAAGCAAACATCTGTTTTGATTACAGCTGCTCAACTTTTTCTCAATTTTTGTAACCCTTGTTCCCATTTGAGGTAGAAGGGTCCACTGTGACAGAGCTAAAATCGAACAGAAATATTTTAGAGTGCAATTAGCAAGAAGACTATTAACAAATTCCTCTGGAACACTATACTTCAATTACATTAGGTTTTGTATAGAAAAAAAAATAATCTGAAAAAGCAGTGTAATTTCTCTCTTCTCTCAGGCATGATACCATTATACTGACCATTATGTATGAAGCTATCTAAACATAAAATTAGAAATCCAGAATTAGAAATGCACCAGCAGAGCATTTATATACACTTAGTATTTCATTAGAGAAATGCTTATTTTCACTCACCAAATGAATGTCATAGAATGTTTTTCCTAAAATTAAGATAAGACTCATTTTTTGTTGTATTTTTCTTTCTTTTTCTTTTCTTTCTCTCTCTTCCACCCCCACTCCCCCACCCCCACCTCCCCCGGAGATAAGTCTCTTTTCTTTCCTTATTCAGAATAATATTCTGAATGACTGACTGGGAAAAAGAAATTAACTATTTAGTGTTTTATTTCTTAACTTTATTATTGGTAGATGTTATTGTCTGATCACAAAATAATTCCCTCATGAGGAGTGAAAGTCTGAAAAAGGCAATATGGTACTTTGATCTGTTGGTCACAATATTTGATGATTTAATTATTTCAAAGATTAAAAATTGAGTATCTCCAGTAAAAAATAAAAAATAAATAAAATATCTGTGAAAGATAATATTTTTTAAAATTATTACTTAAAAAGCATGAAAAAGTGTCTCAATATTAAAAAACAGTAAAGTTTAAATGACCTAATTACAGGGAAATATTTTCTCAGTAATACACATCTTGAGCTAGGACTCATCTACAAACAAAATCATAGTTAGTGGGCATTAGGGAAAAAGATTTTTATTAGGATGAGACTTTCACTCTTCTATTTCCTCAAACCAACCAAATTAAAAAGAAAAAAAAGCATGTTTTTTCTTTCTTATGAGATATAAAACTGATATTCACAGTTCACTGTTTTTAGTCCAAAATCCTGACTGGATTTTTTTGGACTGCTGTTCTAGTATTTAATATCAGATTAAAGGTATTGTGTAAGGTATTGTTTAAATTTGATATACATTTTGTCTTGGTGTTTAACCAAGAACACTTCATGGACACAGTTTTTTTTTTATTGAATTTGGTGAAGATTGCTCTTAACAGGTACCATTACAGACTCTTTGAGCACTGATTCTGTCAGCTAACTGATATTGTACAAGAAACAAAATGAAGCAGCTGCTGATTTAGAGTACTGCAGTTTTAAGGACTAATAGGAGATGTAACTACTTGTAAAGCACAAAAAGTTGATAAAGCTTGAGAATTGTAAAAGTTTTTGTATCTTTGTATGGCCACCAAAGAACAACTGATGGTACCCTTATTAATTTGTGGTATGAGCTAAGCTTGTTATATAATTTTAATGGTGTAGTCCGTTAGTCTGAAAGTATTTCTTTCATAATCATAATTGTATAATCATATATATAAGTACTAGTTTCTTTTCCCAGAAGCACTTACCTGCAAAATCAGATTATTTGTAAGCCTTGGGGTTATGTTTGTCTCATCTGTTGTTATTTCTTATTCTTTTTCTATGTTTTCCAGCTACATTTCCAGTCTTAACATTTTCTGTTGATTCATGTATCTTTTGACCTTGTTTTTATTCTTTGATATAATAGTGAAATCTGATCCATTTTCTTTTCTGTGAGATACAAAATTAATGCCAATACTAATTGTAACAGTTAAGCCTAAGTATCTTTCTATTTCTTGGATCAGAATTATCACCAGCAATATGTTCCCTCTGGCATTTTCAATCTTTATCTCAGAGATTGTTTCAGAATATTTAAGCTGAGGTTTAAATAGAGAAACAGAGATTCACAGCCTGCTATACCCCAACCTTCTGCATTTTTGAGTGTAAGTTTTAATTAGCTATTTCTACAGTGATTGAAAATGTTTCTTTATTATTTATACAATTAAAATACTTTATGTATTTACTAATACTAGTAAAATAATTGTGTATCTGCAATGTATGTAATTCTAATAATTTAGGACAACTACCAAGTACTTCTGGAATAAAAAATACAGTGATTTTGACATTTCAGTGTGATCAGAGTTCTAGTAGTTGTTGCAGAAAGTTATAGAAAATTGATCTGTTAGGAGGATATAGGCAAGAATAGTCCAAGATTTTCATACCTTAGATATAAATTATAGAAATATAAATGAATATTAATGTGGAGTAGATTAATGTATTTTCTGCTGTTAATGATTGTTGTGTGTTTGTAGAGAATATCATTGTCTCTTAAGAGCAAGAATGTTAGAAAAATAAAATGATAGTGTAATTTAATTATTTGCTTTGTATAATTATTATTCATCAATAAATAAAAGAGTGATAATTATATATTTATCTATTTCTCTTATACTCTCTGGAAAGTGTTATCAGTACATTTGATTTTTTTTTTTTTTAAGCTACTGTTAAGAAATAAATTGCTGCATTTCCTTGACTGGAATTGCCATTCGAGATACAAGTTTGTTTTGGCTGAAAACAATAGTGAAAAAGGAGAGTGTTATGTTAGATTTCCCTGTACTCCTCCTAGTGCTTTTGACTTCACCACACAGGGGTTATGAAACCACTTCTTTAAGTGCAAGTTGCAAAACTCAAGAGGAAATGCAATGTTTAATGCAGATGTTGTTTTCAGGAATATCTGAGTGTATCATCCATAGCAATTCCAATATTATAACAAACAAATAGGTTTATTTGAACAAGTAAAACTGTGGGTTTCAAAAGTCGATTATGATGTTTGATTACCGTTTGTATACTTTTGAAAAATAAATGCCCTTATACTATAAAGTAGCCTGTGCTTTTTGTTGCATGAAGGAGAGAAATGGAAATAAAGATCTCTTTTCTAATTTCTAAGAAGAAGGAAATTTTAATTGTAAACCAGTGCAAAATGGAAAATTCTGTTCCTTTGGTAATGTTTCTAACAAAGTTGATCTAAATACTCAGTCATGTACCTGATGCTCTTTCCTGGATTTTAGATGCATTCCTGGACAAACTGACTTTGGGGACAATGAATTCAGAATATTAAATAGCTCAGAAGTAATAATGTGGAGAACTGACTTTTTATTTTCCACAGTAGATTAGAAAACATTAATTTTGTCCCTTCCCTTCCCCTCCCTTTCTTTCCCTATTTTTTTAATCAGTTTTAACCTGATATTTTCTCAGTCCATTTTAATACATATCTTTTCTAGAATTTCTTCTAGAAGAAACATGAACTATGTACTAAGAAGGCATGAGTCCCAATTTCAATCTACTCCAATTTCAGTATATTCATGTACAAAACTGTATCACACAACAGGGTTTCTTTTCCTACCTCAAATCTACTCTCCTGTAAAAGCTTGGCATACTCATAATGCACATTGCTAATTTTCGTTCTCAGTTTGTGTGGTTTGTTCTTGTCTATTGTAATAAAATATGGTATGTAGAAAAAGACAGTGCTCCAGAAATTCTTTTGGTTTAAATTAAATTCTTGCTTTATCACACTGGTTACAAAACTTCACTTTGAAAGCTGGAGGTGTTTTTATTCACAGTGGTGCCTTGTCTCTTAAAATTAATTGCTCAGACATGTTCTGTAGTACACTAAGCAAATTCTTGATGGCTTCTAGAGGCTTTAAAATCGCCTAGGAAATGTCACACTCTGCTGTGGTATATTACACTTGTAATAGTAACTTCAGTAGCAATAGAACTATAGCTGTAGTCATTATAATCAAACTGTAAAGATAATAACACTATATTCTTTTTCCAAAAGGTAAGTTTTGGAGTACTGTTCTATAGAGGGCTCTGTGGACATATCTGAAGTGACAGGTAAGCTCATTCATATAAAATATTGTGACTATCACAGTTCAGAAGCCAAAGATATATTAAATGTGTATATACCAAAGAGTTATGGAATAGGTATCCTTCAAGTGTTTCTGTCTTTACAACAAGAAAATGGTCTTTTTTTTTTTTTTTTTTTGTCCTTCAAAAAGACAGGCTTAAGTACATAAGTAAGTGATTTTGTGAAAGGCTATGAGATGAGGTTCATGAAGACTCGCTCTTAGGCATGAAGATGATCACTCTTATAATGATAAATTCTCTGCCTGGCACCGTGAATTCTCAAAGTCAGTTATGGACAACTAGGTTTCCAACTGCCACAGAAACACCTTTTTTTTTTTTTTTTTTTTTCAGTGAAATAACTTCAACAGGAATGATGAAGGATACTTTCTTCTTCGGCCACACCTATTTGTGATTAACTGCTTTTTTTTAGGAGATGTGCACTGATATAATTTCAGGTGGAAAAAGAAATCAAAGTTCCTACTGCTGATTAAATAGATTTTGACTTAGCATGGTACGATCATTCCAATCCTTTCTCATTGACGTTGGAAGCAAAAGTATTTTGCAGGATGAATTTGGCATGGCTTGACCAAATTTTTATTTAAACCAGTGAATCTTAATTGGCTTTAGATGAAATAGGGGTCTGGAGCTGCCCAATTCAGACAAAGTGACTGGAGAAAAAAAAAAAAGACAACATTTTCAATGTTTAAGCAACTACGTGGCGAAAGCTCTTATGCTTAGAGACTCTCAGATATGCAAGGAGTTCTGCAGAATTGTTGCAGATTGTTAAACGGGACTTAAATTCCAGCCATACTAAGAACCCTGAAGTGCCCATTTCCATCTGGCTCACAGACTTAGATGAAGACTCTAAGAAGAAGAGGGGAGAGAAAAGCCCTTAAGACAAACCTTATTTGCTAGAGAAGAGTTAAAACAAAGACAGTCACAGTTGTCCCTTTGACTCTTCTGAAGGACTCAAGTGGAAAGAAGAAAGAACAGAAATAGAATAAAGAATAAGACAGAATAGAAGTGAAATAAATAACAAAAAGAGAAGCACTAGGTGTAAATGTAAGGCAAACAACCCACATGCTTAGTTTTCAAACTCAGCATTTCTCCCTGTTTTGAAAAAGATAGTTGGCTTGCCCTGGAGGAGGAAACTCTCTAATAAAGTAGGCAAATGTGTCCAGAAAAAATACTTTGGTACTAAATACATAAAGCTATATTATTAAGGCATTTCTAATGTCTTAGAAATAGTTTCACACCCTAGAAATACAGTGATAACCAAGGAATACTGATGGTCATTCTGGGGATTATATACATTACAGAATACAGAATAAACAATAATGCAGAAAATCATTGTGGAAGTGCAACAAATTGCTCAGACTAAAGTTTTTCTTAGCTATGTTGGAGTATCCTTAAATATATGCCTTATAAATGTAGGTCTACATTTCCAAAGCAGGTTTTATATACTACAAAAGCATTGATCAATTATTATCAATTATTATGGTAACATTGGTGGTAGGGGGATGGTTGGACCAGATGATCTTGGAGGTCTTTTCCAACCTTAATGATTCTACGATTCTATTTTATTTTATTATTCAGGAGTTGGACTTGATCCTTAGGGGTCCCTTCCAACTTGGGATATTCTATGATTCTATGATTCTATTTTTACTTAACACATGCGATATTCAAAAGTAATTAAAAATACCTGAGAACTGGAGGACTGAAAACATTTTGTCATGTATTTCAGTGTTTTTTGCATAATATGACTTTACATTTATGAACTTAATATAAGTTCCTTTAAAAAAAAAATAAGTTCTGCAAGACTTTTTCCTCAGTGGGAAACTGGTAGCAGTTCAGTGCATGTTATCTGCTGATAGAGAAAAGTAAGGAGACGCAAATATTTTTCTCTGAGTTAACATATATACTAATAACCTTTTTAAGAAGTTTGGCCTTTATGTGACATGTTAACTATGCTTTTGTGTAGCTCGGAGTACTTAGCTGTATAACTCTGCCATTGCTCTCAGCATGTCATCGAAGCTAATGTTGCAGCAGAATGTTTTTCTTGGTTTTGATGCTGCTGTGTATAATTGATGTTTAAAGAAAAAAAAAACAGTGGTGTTTGTTTGTTTGTTTGTTTGTTTTTAAGGACATTGTCTGTGCACCCTTAAACACATGCATGTTTCATCAAGATGGATTTACAAAACATGTCTGTGTAATTAATACTATGAATTTCTGTGAAATACTGGTACTGGCTATTACCTGAAAAACATGTTGCTAAGCAGTACACTTTACACTAATGGGCAGCCAGCATTGAAATAACCAGCATTAGCATTAACAGACATTGTGGGTTACAAAGCAGTCGCAGACGCATTCTTTTTCCAGTGCTATGTGGAAGACTATAATCACCAGTCTAATCATATTCATGTATAAAGTAAGACAGTTCAGCTGCTGCTTTCAGTAGTGGATACTTCCATACATAACGCAACATTCTTCCAGCCTACCATGAATAAGGAGGATTTACATAAGTTTAACTGAATAGGATTCCTTAGAAGGAGAAATAAATAACAAAAAATCTTAAAGAACTGTCTGCCCCTAAACTAAACTGCCAGTAGTCCAAAATTAAATGATTTTAGTTTAAAATCACTAAGAATCTGACCTTTCCCATCTTAAAATATTTCTAGACAACACCTCTAAAAATAGGAACGTGAGTGTAGGTAGTGCATGTGTGGATCTTATACATAAAACTGGTGGATAGGTTGAAAGAAAATGATCATATTAAAGATATGACCGTCAGCCTCCAGCTGATAGTATTAACGAGGAAAATGACAATCAACATAAACATCAACCAGCATATATTGAAGAGATTGTTGAAACAGAAGAGGAGTAAACATGAAAGGAAATATGAAACATGAAAATCAGTCACATGGGAGTACAGACCATGTAGGGGAAAGAGCAGTAGTGGGGAGCTGGTTTGGTACTGCTAGAACTGCTGCCCAGACTGGACAGGGCAGCAGGCTGTGATGCTCAGAAAATGTTCAGATGTTGTGAGCAGCCTGCACCAGCTCCTGAAGTGACAGTACTGGTTGCTCCATATGGGAGCTGTAACCTTGGGGAGTGGTATATGGCCCTGTGAGGGGCTTCATCACTGGCATGCACATTAAAGATGAACAAGCAAGGTGTAGGGAGTGGAATAGAATCACAAAATCATGAAATGATTTTCATGATTTTGGTTGGAAGGACCTCAGGAGATCAGCTGATCCAATCCCCCTCTTCGAGCAGGGACACATGGAGTAGGTTGCCCAGGACCATGTCAAAACAACTCTCGAAGTTCTTCAAGAAGGGAGGCTCCACAAACGGTTCTGGTGCTCAGTCATCCACACAGTGCTAGATAAAAATCAGGAATAAACGTAAAGCAGGAATATCCAATACAGATGTGTGCAAGTACAGGTAACCCTGCAGTACCAGGAGAGGGGGGGACTGGTTGTAGCCCACATGTCCTGTGAGACGGTGTGTGTGGCCAAAACACTGTGAATAAGTATTTCTGAAGGATTACAATTTCCTGGGGTTGTTTATAGAAAGATGTTTAGAAATCTATAGGTGTTTATTAACATTTTGTATGTGGCTGGTATTTTTTTTTTTCTGTTTTATTACTGATATTGATCCTTGACACTGATTGCTGGTTAATAACATATTGTTAATAAAAAAATAAATATTTTTATTTGATTTGATTTAAACTATATAAACTGAGCAGGTTTTTTTCTTTGTAACACAAGAAAATAGGAGGAATATTGCAAAAATAGCACTGCGTCATCTCTCATAGGTGAAAGAAAATTGATGAAATTGAGAGTATAGTAAAACAGTTTATGTAATTGATTTCCCGCTCTGGTGCAAAATTAAAGCAAATTTAACTGATTAAAGTTCTCATGGACCCAGTTTATGTTCCCTTGCATTGCTGTTTATTTTCAGCAGAATCCAATTTAATACATGAAACTGGAAAAGAAAGTAAGGGCAAAATCTTGAAAAGTACTGGGGCATACAGAAAATTTAAAATTATAAAAGTTTTACAAGCTCTTAAAGGAAAAATGCACTTAGATTTATACAGCTCTTGTTATTATGTATTATTTACACTTATCATGTTTTTCCTGTAATAAATCTAACCCAATAACGTCTTAAAATACATGCATTCTCAATATTTCAGTTTTGACTGTGTTCATTTCACATCTACTCTCAAATTTTAACATTACTGTCAAACCTTTTGAGTTTCTACAACTATTATCAGCAATTGTTTTGTTATCTGAAAATATTTAATCAAATAGGTAGCTGATAATTAAGGGACTTGATGACCCAAACACTATACAAATATTTTCTTTAGATCTTTAAATATGAATTGACATCTTTTGAATACTCACAAGCTAAGAGTAAGATTTCGGAATATTTTGGTATTCACTTATAGTATATTCACCTATATAAATTCAAAATTTTTAGCAAGTTCTTGATACTCAGAAACGCACAGAGTTAGAATAATAGCAACTTTTTAATGTAACTTAATTTTATTTTATTTTTTTTTCTATTGCCCCCATGGGCCTGCCTGCTTCCTGGCTGGGGTGGTGGGACTGGACTGGCTGGTGAGGCTGTCTCCTGCTGCTCCCAGGGTGAACCACCCTGAGAGAATTTACCAGTTCACAGCCTCCAGATTGCCAGGGAGTCCCTAGATCCTGCTGTGCCCTGGCAACTATTTGCTATATCTCTTTCTATAGTTCCTGCTATAAGTGCTATTCTCATTAAATGAGAGGCAGCTATGCCTCATACCACAACTTCCACTTGTATTAATAATCATTTTCTGCCACGGCACTGACTTTATGAAATGCCCTTCAGAAGGTTAATATGAATCTCCAAAGCCTCTTTAGGTTTAAGTCCAAAACCTGGGATTATCCTAGTCTAAATCAAGGCTGTGGATTAATGAACATAATTTAAAGTTATTCATTTAATTACAACATTCTGACATCTGTTCTCTTTGAATTTAAGTTTACTATTTTAAAGAAGGTAGTTTTTACTTGATAAATTGAAACTAAAAATATGTATATGTACAAAATGTGTACCATTATGTCATTGAAAACATTCAATGCATTCAGACAGAATAAACAAAGGAATGCATTTTTTTTTTTAAGGTTAGGAGGGAGGAGTTTGAACAGTTTTCATTATCTTTCTAGCATTTTTTTCATTCATTTCATGTACTGATGTTTTTAATATAACCAAACTACAGTTTTCATATTTCTGGGCATTTTAGGAAGAACTTCATTGCAATGAAATTTCAGTATAAATTACTCAACAATTTAGATGTTTTTGAATTCCTATTCTGAAATGTATAGGGGACTGAGGTACAAAAGTGGAACAAATATCCTGTCTGACATTTTAAGAGAGATGTACAAAATAAAACATTTTGTATAAATAAGCTTACCAAAAAAAAAATAGAAAAAAAAAAGACTGCTGTATACTGATGAATGGTGTTTGTTATATCCACTTACTAATTATAGAAAAATGAAAAAAAAAAAAGTTATGAATAATTTCTTTAAAGGGCAAAGGGAAAGCAATGGATAAAAATGTGATTAATTTAAAATACTTATCTCAAAACCATAGTTCATTGCTTGGTCAAATAAACAAATAAGACCATTTAAAAAAAAAAAAAAAGGAAGAAAATCAGAACTAATTTTACATCCATGATAGCTTTGATGCTTATGTGCCATTTAGTCAGCAAACTCTGAAAGAACATTTCAGAAGAATAAAAGAATAAAACTAATATTAATAATAATAATATAAAAAAAAAAAACTTAAAAATATATGTTTCTGTCAAGTATTTCCACAGGAAAGGCTTCTGTATAAAGAGAAGTTAAATAGAACTGTTTGCCTTGTGAAAAATATAAATAAAGACAAGATTTAGCAGAACGGCATAAAACTGAACAAAATAAATAAATAAATAAAATAAGAAGAGGTTAATAAAAACAAGTTTTAATAGTTCAAGAACATTTCTGTTTGGTGAAATTATTTGACATTAGATAGACATTAGACATTAGATTAGATATATAAAAACAAAGAAATTCTGTAATTTGGGAACTATTTGCAATAATGAGTCTAAAAGTTCTTTGACAATATCTTCTTTAGAAACTGTGAAAAACTGTCCCTAAGACATCGACTACTGATCTCTGGGATGTTAACTCTGGGAAAATTTAAGTATTCATAATCTTTTTTTTTTTTTTTTTTTAATTTTCTTCTCTTTCTCTAAGCTTTTGTTACTGGCCACTGTCAATAGACACTGGCTTAAATGTTCTTTTGAATAGTAACTGTAGAACCATTAATCAGAGTGAGTATAACCTTTGGTGTGAAGTTGTACCTTTCCCTACATGTTTCCCTAATTCTAACTCCCATGACTAACTGTTGTTAGTAGTTTAAAATGTTATTTAAAGCAAAGTCAAGTACCTTAATAATTTCAGTAAAATTAAAAACTAAATAAAAACTAAACTTTTCATCATAGCTAATACACAGACTTAATGAGAAAGCAATCACATGCACAGAAGAATTGAAGTTATATACAGGCATATACAATCATGTTTACATTATTGATCATCCACAGTTCACTGGATATTCAGGATATTCTCAAATCTTTTATGGAGAAGAAGGAATGTGAAATGGAGCTACTTCCTCATGGGAAAATAATAGCCTGAAGCATATTGGTTAGAAAGTACACAGAATCTCTTCAGACTTTTAATTTGTGAGAAAAAGCTAAATGTGGCCAACACTCTAAGAACTGAAAGCCCTCATAAAAGTTTGGTATTTACCCAAAGAAAGGGATTGGATTTAAGATGTAGCTTCTTATTTTATAGCTGAAACAACACTCCTATGCTCATGCAGGCATATGCTTTGCACATCTTAGAACTATTTTTGGAATTATTTTTGGAATATTCTATGAATGTTTTTGAACAAGTTCTATTAGCACAGAGGCTACCCTATTAGAGTATATTTTTGAATAAAAATTCTACATAATGGAAATGTGATAACATTTCCATCATCAATATAACCATCAAACCACATATATTCTTTGGAATACTATCTCAATTTTACAGCTGTACATGAGATATATGTTCCATTTTAAGCATGCTTCTGTCATTTTTCTTTGAAAAAATTTAGAAGACGTTTAATGGTAAGTACATACTTCGATAATTACCTTAATAAAATCAAATCTATTATCAAAGGGTATAAAGAAATTTCAATAATCCATTAGTCTGGAGTAGAGAACTTTATGTTTCCTGTAACTAGATGAATGCAAAGAGAAAAGTCGTTTTAGTATGATTACTTTGCAAGTGCCTTCATTTTTTACAACCTCTGTAGGCAAAAATTCAAAATAAATACATAGATGATTTGAAGCGTTCACCCCTGAACTGTTGGAAGGATATCTCACCTGGTCTGTTACCATGCTCTTTAGACACAATATAAAGATGTCAGGTGAGTAAGGGAAGAACCTCAGTCTGAGACTTTTTAAAAACATTTTTTTATAGGTTAAACTTCTATGGCCTATGATCTTTATCATGAACTTTTTGTGGTTTTCTTTTTGTTGTGTAGTTGAACAGCCTCAGAGACACAAGAATAAGCAGTGTTTGTACCTATTTCCCCCTTCACCCCACCCCCCAATCCCGAGCCTAGCAGCACTGAAATTAAGTTACGGGATATTGTTAGATTAATGGTTAATGGTCTGGAAAACTCCAAAACTTGCATTAGTTCCATATCTAATTTGGATTTTTATCATTTTTATCATGGAATTTTTATTAGCTCTGTTCTATGTGGTCACAGGTCAATCAGATTTCATTTTAATAAGGAATGATTAAGTGTATTTTTTAATCTAAGTTTCATTGTATTAATAGCTATTCAGTACACATGATGTGTACACCACAGTCTCCATAGAAATATCTATTACATAGCATATTTGTCATTACTTAGTTTCCAGAATACAACATTCATTATGCACCCAACAGCACAATTATTCAGGATGTGACAGTATTTCCATTATAAAACTCTATTATGAGAGGATTTTTTAATACTTCCATAAATTTTCAATCTTGCTAAGATTTGCCACAGCATGTTTCAGCCTGGGTTTTAATAAGTATTAGCTGAATTTGTTAAAATTTCAATAATTAAAAATAGACTAACTAGAAATATGTATTAAAAAAATCCCAAATCCTTTGATGGAGACTAACAGTGAAAAAATATATACACTTCAAATAAATTAATTTTGTGTGAAATTATGAAGGTTGGTTTAGAGAAGTTAATATCAAATAACTATAGTGTTGAACTAACTAAGTTTGACAGGAAATCAAAGACATCTTTGTTTATAATCCAAGAAGCAGCAAATCATTCTTTTCCTTAATCATTTTTTGTTTGTTTGTATCAAGAAATTGGTATAACTTTAGCATGTCCTAATTTTTATTATTTCATGCTTTGAAAATTATTTACAAATTTAATTAGCTTTTTTTATTCATTGTATAATCAACACTATTTTTTGAGAGTTTCTCTTTTTAAACAGCAGGGTGAAGCAAAATCAACCACTTCAGCAGCCAGACAAATAAAGAAAATCAAACAGTCAAGAAAAAAAAAGAAAAAAATAACTTCCTTTTTTTTTTTTTAACAAAGAATTTGATAGATGCAAGCAATCAGCATTTTTGTTTTCTTAAGGACAGCAAGAATTAATGGAATGGTTTAAGTGTTCGGCATGATTTGGGTTTATGAGACCAGAAGGTGATAAAATAACCTTTATATTGGAAAAGGACAAAGCAGAAATAGAAAGATAGTGCATTTATATCAGCATTAAGAATGCACCCCATTAGTCCTAACGTTTGTGAAATCAGTTTCCTTTGAATCTCTGAGGGATAATTCACCTAAATTAACTTTAGCTTTAGGAGGGAGCTGTGATCTTAGTTTACTCCAATAGAAAAAAAAAATAATTTATTTAGTGACCTTTGTAGATTTCAGACTTGAATGATTTTCTTTCATTTCAGTCCTTGTTAGACTCTAGGCAGGAACTACCACTTGTAAATGGTGATTGCCTAATTCACAGAGATAAACATATAGCCTTGGGGCTGTTTTGTTCTGCTCAGACAGTGTAAGTGTATGGATAAGATAAAATGCTTAAAGACATAGTGTTGTTGAAAATCAAAGTTAGCTAATGATTAGGCTAACTACAATTAAACTGAGCCTCTTTTTGAAACAAACAAACAAACAAAACTACATTTGAGAGGAGAATAAGGTGGGAAATCTTTAAAAATGAAGATGTATTAAACAGGTTTGATTTTAGAGGAGCAGAGCACAATATATTTTAAAGAGATACATGGACATAAATTCAGAATTATTATCCCCAAAATTTCCAATTTACATTTACCTTGGGAGCTTCTATATTATGTGTGGATGTCCACATAAAAAAAACTAATCACAGACTTCTGTTCTATTTCTGAACAGAAGTGCTAACACACCTCAGTAATGCTTGAGTCATGCCAAATATTCACTGGATTCTTGAAATAAGTAAGTATCCCTCTAACTGCATTTTCTAAGAAAGTTTGGCGTGATGAGTGTTCAAGAAAGCCTTATGGCTTTTCTTGACCTCATGAAAAAAAAATGCAATGACAGCCATCAAGTTCTTTTAGAATGACTCTGGAAGAAAAGAAGATGACACTTCCAGATCTGAAGACCTGGTTTAAAATAAAACGGAGGAATGATCTTTAGAATACTCTTGTCCTCACTCATGCTAAAATTTCAGTGTCTAAGCCTGGAGCTGACATTTGGTGTCAAGCTTGCTTTTATGAACATATTTATCATGAATTCTTTTTAAGATAAATATTTGCATGTCAACTGGTGGATATAACCCCCTCAGAAAGAAACAGGACATATGTCACTAGTCTTCTTATAGACTCCCTTTTCTTTTTAACTTCTGATGATAATGAGTTAAGGGCAATGCCTTTTCCTGTCAGCCAGGTTAAAAGGGTAAAGAAAGGATCTAAAATACAGTACTGTACTCCACTTTTCCTTTAGTCATTTTAGATAACTCACTCACATGATGGCTTAAAAGGTTCTCTTTTTAGTGTGCTTTTGTTTGTTTGTTTGTTTATTTTTATTTGTTCGTCAATTCTACATTATGGTACTAAGCTTTGATAAGGCTGTGATAAAGGCTTATCAAAACATGGGGGGGTGGGGGTGAGGTGATGATGTTAGAGCAATTAGAAAAAAAATATATCCAGAGTTGAGTTGAATTGTATTAAGAGATTTGGATGCCATAAAGAGTTATTCTAGACTTGTCAGTATGCAAGTAGCACATGACTCAGAAACCCAAGAGAGCATATTGTGAGGTTATTTCGGTTTCTTACACATAGTATTTATTAAACTAATATATATAGATACATAGAATGATCTGCTAATCTATTAAATAAAATCAAAGTATTTATTAAACTAATATATATAGATAAATAGAATGATCTACTAATCTATTAAATAAAATGAAATGCAGATTTATGAGAATGAAGTTAATCCAAGTTTTGGTATTTGCATAAATAAAATAATAACTGCATAATGGAACGGAATACCCACCAGTTATATGTTCTAAAAGGGAAGGAGTAAAGACAATTCTAATTAACTCCTTGCTAAACAGGGAATTCTATATGTTTTAGTCATTTACAGAATACTAAAGACTTTGTATCTCTTACATCTTGATTTTTGTTTAATTACAGATTTTCTAATTCAAATTTCATTAAATAGTTCACATCAAATGCATGTATGTAATCACAAAAATGAAGAAGCAACTCAGTAGAGCCTATGTGCAGTAATCATTTAAATGTTTTTATTCTGAAAAAAAAAAAACTTAATTTTTATCATCTCAGTTATTGTTCCACAAAAATAGTTTTCTCTTTTTTTTTTCCTTCTTCTTCTTTTTCCTTTTCCTCCTTTCTTTTTAAATTGAAACTTCTTTTAAGTTGACAGGATTCTTTTTACATTTAAGATTTCAATTGTCACTTGATTACCAGATTTGTATGGTTTCTAGATCATATCCATTATTTCTTTTACATCTGAAATAGGTCTGTAAGTGTTTTTATATTTTGTTTGTTTTGTTTTATGTGACTAGCTATATTTGAAGTAGCCATAAATAAGCCTATTTTTCTGAATATGAGAATGCAGTTGTTTAAGGAATATTAATAAACACAATTGCAACTAAATAAATACCTATTTATTTGACAAAAATATATAAATGTAGATTGATTTCTTAAGATTTTTTAATCTTTTTTATATAAAGGAAAGGATTCTGTGAAGAAAAAATACAAATGTAGCATTTTAATTTCAGAAATCACTTTCAAATGATTAACTTCTAACAAAATTTTGCACAATTTTTCTTCAAAAGATTCAGAGTGAGATATTCAGAATGATTCAGAGAGGTAATTAGATTTATCTTGCTTTTCGTAAGGTAGTGTTCTCAAAAACACATCGAGATTCCTTTGAGTCTGCTTTTCTCTAGTGAATAACAGGAAGGGTACGAAGACACTGAGACAGTAAATGCAATAATGCAATCCAATATAAAAATATATATACTTCATTGCCTTGACAAAATATATTCTGCAGACATTTGTGTGTGAAACTTCACAGTTTTGTTTCACTGATGTTAGTGTGAACATTTTGTTAGGATTTGATCCATGTGGGTAGGCACCTGCTATCCCACCCTTTCTTCAAGGTTCACTTTGAGTTTCTCATTCAAAGAAAAGTAAAAATGCAAAATGAAAATCAGTCAAAATCACTGAATTTCATCTGGTTGAATGGCAAAACCATGAACCTTGCATGATGTTCTCCTGCCGCCCTGTATAGCCTCATTTTATCTCAAACTGGAAGTATACATTAAACATTAATGAGTTCCTAAGTAAATAAATCTAAATTACATTTCATACTGCATTCTCTGTAAGGTCATTGATGTAATGTTCTGCTTCTGTATTTTTGCATTTCTATATGTTGGCACCTTGAAGGCTCACATACCACAGGTCCTTCAAGGATAACCATCTAATAATAATACTGATTCAGAAAGCATGTGATAAACATTGATCTAGAAGGTGGTGTTTTTTGTTTTTTTTTTTTTTAGGAAAAACAATAACAAAAACAACCAACCACCACCAACAACAACAACAACAAACAGATATCCAATGAATAAAGTGTCGATTGTATACTCAATGCCAGGTGAAAGAGATCTTAATACACCACTGATCTTGCAAGCAACAGCTTTGAAATATTCTGTTCTGGCCAGATAACATAGGAAAAGGTGATTCAGGTTTTCATGGAAATAATTTTCATGGAAACATTAAAACCCAACATGCTTTGACTAGACATTGCTTTTTTGTTCGTTTTTGTTTTGAATTGTATTTGCTTTAGGGCAGTGACCATCTTACTTATACCACTCCCCATCAATGAAGTACATTTTAACAATGCACCAAAATACAAAGATAAAATCAATGCATTTAGAAAAGGCAAATTTTATTAGGTTTAGACACATAAGTTAATAACTTCATTGAACGGTATATGTACTGGTTTATTGGAGATACGATATAAAGTTCTCCACGGTATCTTGCTTTATTGTAGGAGTAAGGGGGCTACACTGTATGACATCCTACAGTGCATGATTTCAAGGTTATGAAGTAATATTACCTATGTGGGGTTGTGAGCAAACTGATAAAAAACCTGTGAGGTTACAGTCAGTTTGTTCTTACCTTCAGTTGTTATTTGACTGTTCCTCAGTGTAAACAAATTCCTTATAATGGTGTGTATTAGATACAACAAGGAGACTTATGATTTACTAATCTAACATATCACATGTGATGTTTACAGCAACTGATGATTATATATAATTAAATTAAAATTGAATTATAAAACACATACTATTCCTTTTATTATTATTATTATTTTTGAATATAGATTTTCTAGAGATATAGCCTTTTCTTCGTATAGCTAGCACCTGACTGTGGAAAAATTTAGTATTTTAGGACTCTATCTGAAAGACTTGTTGTAATGGAAACACCTGTGAAAGGTTTTACACAGCAAATAACTATTCAAATATTTAAGATTGCTGGGACAGGCAGGACTAAAGTATCTACCAGGCATCTACAATCTACCACTGGATGTTATAAATGATCCTTAATCAACTGGTGAAGACATTATATTTGTATATCAAGCACTCTCCTATGTAAAGGGTGACGAGTTAATTTTATTCCTCTCACACAAAAGCGCAATTCAGATACTGTACATAACAGACACTGCTATGTGTTAATAGCATTTTAAAAATTGGTAAGAAAGAGCTTTCTCATCAAGAAGAACAAGTACTTCTCACAGCAGCTGTCCCCAGAGTTCTGAGTTTTGTGATTTTCCTGAGATATTCATTTTATACCTGTGACTTCTGACATCCTGATTTTTGCTTCAGTGGGTAGAATGAGCTAGTATACAGTTGTACACTGCAACCTATACAAGGCGCTTTAAGATAACAATCTGTAGGATTGAAATGAAGGTGAGAAGAGATCCCGGTATCAGCTTCAATGATAAGGCTGCAGAGACATGAAGGGTCAAGTCAAAAGTTTAATGGGATGAGTTCAACATAGTAGGCCACTTTGGTAAACAGGTATAACTTGACAGTATAAAGGATGTAGGCACATCTATGACATTCTAAGATCCAAAAATATTGGCTATTATTAAAAGATTAAAAACAAATAAAGAAAAAAAATAAAACAAAAACCAAACCAAAACAAAAAAACATCCTGACCTTATGATTACCTATGTAAATGAAATAAGTGCAAAATTCAATAAATCAATAGATTAAGCAAATATTTGTAAAGTTGAGACTGAAGCTGAAACATATTTCAAGTTATTTCTGATGCTTTAGTCATGATTGCTGTGACATTATTACTGCTGATCTAAATTATAGTCACAGACCTTCACCTTGGCATATAATTTATTTTCATTTTTTGCTTGTCTGTATTGATGAGTATTCTAGATATGTGCATTTTTTAAATTGATAGGCTTGAAGATATATGACCACCTTAAAGTTTTAGAAAATGAAAATACTTTTTTTTTTGAATAAAATAAACTCAAAATACTAGATCATACTTTAAGAAATCTCTAAAATCCAGAAGTTTTTGAAAAAGTCCATGTGTTACTGCATCAATTAAAACATTGATATTCCAATGCTTCTTGCCAGATATGTACATTGATTTCCTCAAAAATTTTATTTAGCTTTTGATTAATAAAAACAAGTTATACTTTTTATTTCAAGTTTTACAAAAGTTATGAATTTTAAATGTAAGCATTATGTTGGCACTATAACCTGTCTGATATTTAACAGATTAAATAATCTGACATGCAGTTATCTGTCATAATTTTTAAAAGTGGAATGCTGAACCTCCCACAGAATGCCCAACACTTTGAAGTATTTAATTGGTACCTCAAAAGCTGGAGATAGAGTTAGTTTAATATATTAATATTTTAATAACAGATATTTATCAGGAAATTGTCTAGCATGTAGTGAGGTAATACGCTGGAATTCAGTAGCACAGTAAAAGTTCTCTTAAAACTTATGCTCAGGCAAGCTGTGACTCTGTTCTGAGCACTAACTTGAGAAAGACGTCCTGTTTCTGTCTGAAAGCTTTGTGAATACCAGACATTCAGCTTTATTTATTTGATGTTTGTGGGCTGAAATATTCAACCTTTATATTAAAAACTGAGCTGATTTTACAGAGTACTGAATAATCTTTCTATGTTTCTCATACGTACAGTTTTTCAGTGCATTAAAATTATATCATTGTGCAATTTATTTGCTTTCAAGATTATTTCTTTTTCTTTTCAACTCAGATGCAGTTAACCTTTGTAACTTGTTCAATGAGAAACTCCAGTGAACTGTATCACCACACACAATTAATGGTTGAGCAGCCTGTAATAAATGAAAATGCCATCATGGCTTAGCAATTAGTGCATGGATCATCCTCAAAAACTTACACTCTTTTCTGTCTGCAGCATTTAACTTTGCTCTGTGATTTAAATTATATTCAAAGTGAATGGCAATATTCAATTACTGTAGAAGAGTATTATGGGAAATTGTCACAATTGTGATTAATAGCCCTTATGGAAAACAATTAATTTCATGTCCTGTTGCTAGGTCAAGTATAAAAGCTAATTTCCTGGAAGAAAGAAATATGTTTATCAGCATATCTTTTTTGATGTTTTAATCTGTAACACTAAGCGCTTCATTCACTGTAAAAAAGTTTTCTTGCATATATTAAAAATGCTTTTATGGTATTAAAAAAAGTGATAATAAAGACAGTTTACTGATGCATATGTGAGGAAGACAAGAAGGTCCAGTATTAGAAAAACGACAGTTATATCAAGTTATATCATGGGAAACTTTTCGCACATGCCTTGACACTGACAAAACTAGTTAAAACCAGTTGAATTACACAATTTTAGTTAAAAGGAAAAGTTAAACACACAAAGAGTGACTCAGACAGCTCAACCTCCCTTTCCTTACAATGCATGGCAAAAAAAAAAAAAAAAAAAAAGGTCTTCCCTCTGCAATCCTGCAATCAATTATGAAAAGAAAGGGCTTCTTCCCTGGCATAAGTCCCCCCAAAACAGAAGGAGAATTCATTCTCTACCACCATTTTACACCACTGTGTCCTAGCTTTCTGTCTTCATTACTTTCTTTCTTTAACCTGTTTTTTATTCCTTCTTTAAGGAATTACCCCACCCAAGGCTAATGAAGAAGCTGGCATATGCTTTGCTGGGTAAAGAACTGGTTGAGTGACTGGGCCCAAAAAGTTGTGGTGAATGGAGTTAAATGCAGTTGGAGGCCGGTCACCAGTGGTGTGCCCCAGGGCTCAATATCAGGGACAGTTCTCTTTAATATCTTTATAAATGATCTGGATGAGGGGATCAAGTGCACCCTCAGTAAATTTTAAGATGACACCAAGCTAGGAGGGTGTGTTGATCTGCTTGAGGGTAGGAAGGCTTTACAGAGGGATCTGGATAGGCTGGATCAATGGGCCAAGGGCAACTGTATGAGGTTCAACAAGGCTAAGTGCTGGGTCCTGCACCTGGGGCACAACAACCCCATGAAATGCTGGGAGAAGAGTGGCTGGAAAGCTGCTTGGAGGAAAGGGACCTGGGGGTATTTGTTGATAGCTGACTGAATATGTGCCAGCAGTGTGCTTAGCTGTTAACAGCATTCTGGCTTGTATGAGAGAGTGTTGCCAACAGGGAAGTGATTGTCCCTCTATACTCAGCTTTGGTGAGTCTGCACCTCAAATACTATGTTCAGTTTTGGGCCCCTCACTACAAGAAGAACATTGAGGTGCTGGAGCCTGTCCAGAGAAGGGCAACAAAGCTGGTGAAGGGTCTAGAGAACAAGTCTTATGAAAAGCAGTTGAGGGAACTGAGGTTATTTAGTCTAGAGAAAAGGAAGCTTGGCGAAGACCTTATTGCTCTCTACAACTGCCTCAAATGAGGTTGTAGCAGGCTAGAGGTCGATATCGTCTCCCAAGCAACAAGCAATAGGACAAGAGGAAATGGGCTCAGTTGTGCCGGGGGTGGTTTAGGTTAAATGTTAGGAAAAGTTTCTTCACTGAAAGGGTTGTGAGGCATTCGAACAGGTTGCCTAGGGAAGTGGTTGAGTTACCATCCCTGGAAGTATTCAAAAGACATGTAGGTGTGGCAGTTAGGGACATGGTTTAGTGGTAGGCTTGGCAGTGCTAGGTTAATAGTTGGACTTGATGGTAGTAGTGGTCTTTTCCAACCTAAATGATTCTATGATTCTGTGAGTTTCTTCCTTTAGTTTTATCCCTTGACATCATATAAAACCACTAATCTCAGTAAACCTTTTCAAATGGTTAATTAGGTACATAATATCTCTAAGCTAAAATACTCACAGTTTTTCTGGAGACTTCAATTACTTAAATATATTATCCATTTTGTTTTCTGTAATGTTTATAGATCATTTGTTCTAAAAATGCAAAGATGCAGATTACAATAAATATATTGTAATAAATATATTCATGAATATTTATTTCACATAATTCCAGGCATCTAAATTATATGCCTGAGTTAGGGGAAGAGATCCCCAACAATCCCCTTTTAATCAGCTGAACAGAGCAGGGCCCTATCATTAGCATACCTAATTGCCTTTATATCTTTCTCCCTCTCCCTCTCTTTTGTATATCTAAGTACTCTAAACAGACTAGCCTCCTACTCCAAATTATATCCCTGAAGTTATCAGTATTAATCATTCGCATCCTTTCTACATTTTTCCTGCACCAGATTTTTATGAGCATTATTTCTATCTTAAGTTCAAATATTATTGACAAATAAAAATAATTATTACATGTTATTGATTTTCCAGCACCATAAGCACAGAGTAATCTTATTATACTTCAAGATTGGGTTAATAAAATCATAGTGAAGTGAATCATGAAAAATTAATTATTAAGACAACATGGCAGGTATCTCAAATAATAGTAATGTAAATCTATTTAGCCAGAACTATTTTTCACTACTTCGATTCAGAAAAGGAAACGAATAAACAAACAATGACATTAGGTATTGGGGAGGGGGTGTGGAGAGACACAAAACAATTTCTCTGTTTATAAACATGTTATTTCTAACTTGGATTATAATGTAGTTATTATAGTTATGGCTATAAAACTGATATTGTTCTGATACATTTTAGAATTTATGAAATGCTTAAGATGTCTTTTTCTGTTTTTTGTTTGCTTGTTTGATTGATTGATTGTTTTTTGTTTGAATGTTTTTTCCTTAAAAAAACACACACACTATATTTTTAGGATAGAATAAGACTCACAAAATACAATGATAACAGCCTGTGTCCCTCTGGAACAATTCCACAAAGGATATTTTTTTAAAATAATCTCAGAGATACAGTGCTAGTAAAATCCAGTTAGTACTACTTATGTAACTCAACCAATTAGAATAGAAAGTGAAGGAAGGAAATCTACTTCTTTATCTGGCATTTTATATTTTATTTTTTATTTTTTTGACATAAGTAATCAATGATAAAAATACTCTTATTTAAAGATCTTGATTTATCTTTTTATTGTAACAACCTACGCTAAAAACACTTTGCTTTGTAATTGTCTTTTTCCTTTTGTCAGTGACTGGTATGAGGATACTACCTTAAGAGATTTACACATAACACAATGGGTGCTTGAATGTTAATAATGAAGATATGTCACCATAAAAAATTTTCTAAATGGCTAATTAAAATGGTCATAATCCAAAGTCATATCTTTAAAAAATAAATAATAATAATAATAAAAAAAATCATAGGATAGCTATTACATTTTGGTACTAAAATAATTTCTTCCTTCTCCTTCTCCTTCTCCTTCTCCTTCTCCTTCTCCTTCTCCTTCTCCTTCTCCTTCTCCTTCTCCTTCTCCTTCTCCTTCTCCTTCTCCTTCTCCTTCTCCTTCTCCTTCTCCTTCTCCTTCTCCTTCTCCTTCTCCTTCTCCTTCTCCTCCTTCTCCTTCTCCTTCTCCTTCTCCTTCTCCTTCTCCTTCTCCTTCTCCTTCTCCTTCTCCTTCTCCTTCTCCTTCTCCTTCTTCCTTCTTCTTGGAAAGTGAGGAAATTCAAAGGAAGAGAAAAAATATATATTCAGAAATTAGGAACAAGCATTTTAAATAGAAGATAATGTTAAAATAAGTTCATTAAAACAAATATAGGGTGTGACTTGGCGGTTATTATTTTTATTTTGAAAATATTTGAAGTTGGAGAGGAGGCTTCCAAGCATTTATGGTATAACAAGATCCAAAGGCTGGAAAGTGAAATTAAGTATTTCAGCTTTGATATAAGATAATTTCTGGCCCTTAAGAAAATTTCACAGTAAAACAGCCTTCAGTGCAGAATGTGGATTCCTCACAGTCTGAAGGATAAAATATAGCTATATTTTTAATTACATGACTGACAGTAGTTTTCAGTCAGTGGAACCCAGAGAAAAATTGACTATCCAATATTACAGGTTAAGAAAGACTATTGCCCCCATTTCAAATTATCAGGGACAGAAGGGCAGGGAAAGTCACAAGTATCTGGATGAAACTCCAGAGCTACAATACAAAAATGATGTTATGATCTGGGATATTTAGGTCAGCCTTGGTTTAATTATCTCCTTCCTCTTCAGAATCTTTTAACCAATAAAATCTATGTATCAATTCTTTGTTTTTATATCCACATATGCAATATTTTTCATTCCTTTTGTTTATTGTGAAAACTCTCTGCCTAAATTCTATCGTGATGCTAAACTTGGTCTGAATGCACAGGTCTGAGATTCAGGAACTTGGAGGTCAGACAAAGCATAGTCAAAGTAGAACTGACAAAAGAAAGTGAATTCTTCTATGATATTGGGCATAACTAAAACAAGAATGCTTTCTAAGAATTAAAATGCTTAATATTTATTAATTGCTAGAAGAGAGATTTCTAAACAAAGAGATTCAGCACCTTTATAATCACACTCTTACTGTTTTGAATTTGACATATTCAGGTTTAACAAACATAATAAAGCAGTCTGCCTGATTATGTGATTCCATCTTCATAACCACTTACGTACTGGGGAATTTTTTCTTATTCTTATATAGCATATTGAATCAAACTAGTCAAGTCTGTTTGGATGCTTATGTTGTAAGATTTTTATTCTAGAATGAAATTTAAAATTGTTTTAATGTTTTAAATAGAATTTTCTGTTCTGTTACTGTGGCAAATAGACACTTCAGATTGGTAATTGCCATTGGAAAGAAGATCAAATATTACTTTGCAATTTTGTATGCCCATCTTTAAGTTTTTCTACCTTCATTAAATATTCTCTAATGAACAAAATAAAATTAAAAAATCTAGTCAAAAATATAAAATTCAATTTTATGAAATTAGTTAAATATAATAAAAGTTATTTTTTCCTGTTGCTGAGAGCTGTTGACCATTCATAGAGTACCACAGAAAAAGTATTCCTCAAGAGAGGATCACCTCTCTTGACCTGCTGGCAGTACTTCGCCTAATGCAGCCAAGAATACCATTAATTTTCTTAGCAGTAAGGGCACACTGCTGATGCATGTTCAAATGTGTGTTCACCAGGATCCCCAGGTCCTTTTCTGCAAAGCTGCCTTACAGATGGTCAGCCCACAGTATGTATTGGTGTCTAGAGTTATTTCCAGGTGCAGGACTTTGTACTCCCCCTTCTTGAACTTCTTAAGGTGCCTGTCAGCTCATTTCTCTGGCCTGGAAACATCCCTGTGGATGGCAGCGTGACCATCTGGTGGATCAGCCACTTCCCACATTTTCGTGTTTTCCACAAATTTACAAGGGTACACTCTATCCCATCATCTAGATCATTAAAAAAGATGTTAAATAATACCTGGTATTAAACCCTGGGGCTTCTCATAAATTTTACAGAAACTGCAAGATTTTCTAAATAGAGCTTTCTTGCTCCAGAAACTATTTGGTATTATTAAAGAGAGAGAGAGAGAGAGAGAGAGAGAGAGAGAGCAGGAAAAAAAAAAAAAAAGGAGGAATCTGTAACAGAACAGTATTTAAAGTTTAGGTGTAACAAAATCACATAATAATCTTCTTGTTCTTCCTTTTTCCCATATCTATTTATCAGAAAAAATGAGAGAAAAAAAAAAAGTGTATAGGTATTCATTATAGAAGTAGCTTTAAACAGTGTATGATATTCCTTGAAAATATAGGTACTGCAATAGAACTTTACATTCTGATTTCCCTTATATGAGCAGAAAACAAACAAACAAACAAATAAATAAATAATGCATGTTCTTCATGTATAGTAATTTTAGAAGGCCTCAGAAAATACATAACCATTTTATTACTATTCATTTATGCATACAATTAATCATAAACTACAAACGATTGTTAGTTTTGAACCCTTAAGCAAAATATATGAGGTCAATTTTTAAAGAATTATTCCTCTGGGCTGTAATTAGTATTTCGTAGCATATGCAACCTGATGTTACTGTAGGAAGCAATTTGAACATCTGGGTGTATTATTTGAAAGATTTAATTCCAAATAACCTTCTTACTTTGAAATGTTAGTGTGCATATTAGACAAAAAAACGAATAAAGCAGACTCTTTAGAATCACTTTTAAATACTGAAAAATACACAAATGCTTTGCCTTTTGCTTTGTTTCTTAAAATATTTGAATATATGGGACCATAGATTTAGGCCCTAAATTGAAACTTCATTTATTTCAGATGCCACTTCAGCTATTTCAGGAGTTCTTCAGAGTTGTGGAAAGATACAATACAGATTTTTTTTAAACAAGTAATATGTTCCACAAATAATTGCAAAGATATGTATGTACACTTTACACTTAGGATTCAATACATTGTACATTGAAGTCATAAACCCTCTCTTGTTTAAGAGTAACGTTTAACCTAGCGGGAATTCAGACAATAAGTGTCTCATTCAAGTATTACTAGGTATTTCTGCAATCCTCCTGCAGATTCAACAGTTCTAGGTTGTGATTCTGCCCTGAAGTCCAATAGGGAAGAAACACTGAGTTAATGTGGAAATCCGCTGAAGGAAACAGAATTTCACAGAACCATAGAATGGCTTGGGTTGGAAGGGATCTTAAAGATTATCTAGTTCCACCCCCCCTGCCATTGGCAGGGTTGCCACCCACTGGATCAGGTTGCCCAGGGACTCGTCCAACCCGGTCTTGATCACCTCCAGGGATGGGGCATCCACAACTTCTCTAGACAACTTGTTTCAGTGCCTCACCTCTGGAATTTCCTCCTAACACCTAGTCTAAATCTCCCCTCTTTTACTCAATACCACTCCCCCTTGTCCTATCACTACCCGCCCATGTAAAATGTTGCTCTCCATCTTTTTATAACCTCTCTTTAAGTACTGGAAGGCCACAGCGAGGTCTCCCCAGAGCTTTCTCTTCTCCAGGTGAAACATCCCCAGCACTCTCAGCCTTTCTTCATAGGAGAGGTGCTCCAGCCCTCTGATCATCTTCATGGTCTTCCTCTGGGCCATTAAACTAACCAGACCACATGTCCTCGGGGTACTCTGCCTCCTGACCTGGAAGTCTGGGACAGGGAGCAGAAGAAACCCCCCACAGTTCAGGTGGAAACAGAGACCTGCTGCTCGACTTGGCCTCTCAAAAGTCCATGGGGCCAGATGGGATCCACCAAAGGGTGTTGAGGGAGTCGGCGGATGTGATTGCTGGGCCACTTTCCATCATCTATCAGCGGTCATGGTCATCCGGAGAGGTTCAGGATAACTGGAGGCTTGCTAATGTGACGCTCATCTTTAAGAAGAGTAGTAAGGAGGACCCATGGAACTACAGGCCTGTCAGTCTGACCTTGGTGCCAGGAAAGGTGATGGAACAGGTCACCTTGAATGCAATCACTCAGCATGTGCAGGACAACCTGGGGATCAGGCCCAGTCAGCACGAGTTCATGAAAGGCAAGTCCTGCCTGACGAACCTCATCTCCTTCTACGACTGGGTGACCCGCCTGGTGGATGAGGGAAAGGCTGTTTACGTAGTCTACCTAGACTTCAGCAAGGCCTTTGACACGGTGTTCAATAGTATTCTCCTGGAGAAACTGGCAGCCTATGGCTTGGACAGGTACACTCTTTGACGGGTTAAAAACTGGCTGAACAGCCAGGCCCAGAAAAGAATCCAGCTGGAGACTGGTCACCAGTGGTGTTCCCCAGGGGTTGGTATTGGGCCCCTTCCTGTTTAATACCTTTATTGATGATTTGGATGAGGGAATTGAGTGCACTTTCAGTAAGTTTGCGGAGAACACCAAGTTGGGGGGAAGTGTCAATCTGCCAGAGGGTAAGAAGGCCCTGCAGAGGGACCTGGACAGGATGGGTCAATGGGCAGAGGCCAATGGGATGAGGTTCAACATGGCTAAGTGCTGGGTCCTGCACTTTGGCCACAACAACCCCATGCAGCAGCACAGGCTTGGGGCAGGGTGGGTGGAAATATGTTCAGAGGAAAAGGATCTGGGGGTGTTGATTGATGCTTGCCTGAACATGAGTCGGCAGTGTGTCCAGGTGGTCCAGAAGGCCAACAGCATCCTGGCTTGTATCAGGAATAGTGTAGCCAGCAGGATCAGGGAGGTGAGCGTCTCCTTGTACTCTGCTCTGGTGAGGTCACACCTTGAGTATTATGTTCAGTTTTGGGCCCATCACTTCAAGAAGGACATCGAAGCCCTGAACATGTCCAGAGAAGGGCTACGAAGCTGGTGAAGGGCATGGAACACAAGTCCTATGAGGAGTGGCTGAGGGAACTGGAGTTGTTTAGTCTGGAGAAGAGGAGGCTCAGGGGAGACCTTATTGTTCTTTACAACGACCTGAAAGGAAGTTGTGGGGAGCTGGGGGTCAGCCTCTTCTTGCAGATAACTAGTGATAAGACTAGAGGGAATGGCCTCAAGTTGCACCAGGGGAGGTTTAGGTTAGAAAATATGAGACATTTCTTCTCAGAAAGAGTAGTCAGGCATTGGAATGGGTTGTCCAGGGAAGTGGTGGAGCTACTGTCCCCCGGGGTGTTTAAGGAAAGGTTGGACCTGGTGCTTAGGGACATGGTTTAGCGGGTGACATTAGTAGTAGGGTGATGGTTGGACTGGATGATCTTGGATGTCTTTTCCAACTTTAATGGTTCTATGATTCTATGGGCCTGCTCTAACAGGTCCATGTCTTGTGCTGGGACCCCAGACCTGGATGCAGTACTCTAATTAGGGCTTTAAAAGGGAAGAGTAGAGGGAGACAGTCACCTCTCGTGACCTGTTGGACACTCCTCTTTTGATGCAGCCCAGATACAGTTGGCTTTCTGGGCTGCTAGCTTGTGTTGAGCTTTTCATCTACCAGAACCCCCAAGTCCTTCTCTGCAGGGCTGTTCTCACTGAGTTCTTCTCCTAGTCTGTCCTGATGCCTGGGACTGCCTTGACTCAGGTGCAGCACTTGTGTTAAACTTCATATGATTGGTGATTGCCCAGATTTCTCATTTGTCAAGATCTCTCTGCAAGACCTCTGTACCCTCGAGGGAGTCAAAATTTCCCCTAATATATTATCATCTGCAAACTTATTTAGTATGCAGTCAAGTCCTACATCCAGATCATTTACAAAAACATTTAAGAGAACTGGCCCTAGAATGGTGTTCAGGAAAACCCCAGTAGTGACTGGATGCCAGCCCGATGTAACTCCTCTTACTGTAACCCTTATATGTTATATATTGTATTGTATTGTATTGTATTGTATTGTATATCAACTATATTTCTATAGTTAATTATATATTTAATGTATCTGAATGTATATATACACATTATATTAATTGGCAATAAATTAAATTATTTTTCTCTAAGTCTGTTTTGGCCATGACAGTATCTGTAAATGATGTTCCCTGTCTTTATTTGGACCCACAGGTTTTCTTGTCCCTGTTCTTTCTGTTCTCTCCCTCTTCCACCTGAGGCAGGAGTAGTGAGAGAGAGTCTGGGTGAATGCATGGCTGCTAGACAGGGCCAATACACCACAGTACTGTTCTGCAAGTTCAGCTCCCTCCACAGAGGGAAAATTTATGAAATTCACAATGCCATTAATAAGTAAAAAAGGCTTATTTTATTTCCTTTAAAATACCTTACTAAATCTACAGAAACACTTGGGATTTCTCCAAATGCAGAATTACAGGAAGAATCAATAAATAAATGAGAAGTTTTAGTCTATAAATGGAGAAATGTTAAACATAACTAGTCCAGCAGCTGTTCATCTATTACTTTAGTACTATGAACATAGGAATTTTTACCACACAACTTTGAAAGATAATAATTTAGGACTATACTTATCCAGCCTAGTCAAAAATATTAAAACGCACAAACAAAATGCATTTCATGGAGCCAATTAGTTTTGACCACCACAGAAAGTGTTCAGCACTTAGGGTGACACTTTTGAGTTAATTTTGATGCCCAAGGACAAAAAATTGCCACTAGTAATTTGTTTTTATATAGAGCAAACTCTCTGACTTAAATGTATTTATTCCCAATTTACTGTCATGTGAAAATCAGACCCTTATTATAATGTTTTTTTGATTCACTTCCACCAGTAATTCAAAAGGGTATCTAGCACATTGACATTACTGATGCAAATATAGTCATGTACTTTGAAAATGACAGAATGTGGGCTTGATTTATCTCTAGAACGTGACTTTTTGAGATGGAAGCTACTTTCTGTCTTGGACAGAAAACTACATTTGATACAATAAATGTCTGCTGATCTCTATGCACTGGTATATTTCATTTCTTTTGCTCAGAGAGCAAATTCATAGACACATTCCTTTTTCAGAAGGCAATTTGTTAAAATAGATAATATATTGGGATGGATTTATAGTGCAATCTTTGCTGTTTTAAAAAAGACAACATATATATTGTAAAGAGAAATCTTTTTTTTTTTTCAATCAACAATGCATCTATTCTCAGAAACAACATATACAGAATAGCCAATACATCTATATCTAAAAAGTAAAGCGCCTGTTCCAACGAATGACATTTCTAGTTTGACAAGAAATTACTTCAGTTTGCTAGTTGATACATAGTATCCGTTTCAATATGAAATCTTTTTTATTTGCATATTTGAGTAGGAGATGCCTATAATATATGTTCTGATAGTCAGCACAAATGTTTCAGTAAGATTCAGGTGTGACATATTGGATTCAAGAGAAAGACTATCTCCTGTGATGGATAATTTATAAATACATTTCAAAAGATGATATATATCTATGACTTATATGAAATTTACTAAACATTGGATTTTTGCCATGTGTGGCGTGTAAGATTTTCTTGATCTCAGTAATTCATGTTCAATATTCCTGATAGTATTCTAACATATCCATATCACTTGCACTTTTTTTAAACGAACAACAAAAATGTCAGAAGAATTAAAACAGCATCTGCAACAAATTCAATTCAAAATTCCACTTCCAGATCAAATGTCATACCCCAACTTCTCAATTAATATCATGGCATTGTATTATCTGAATAAAAACAGCATTGGCAATTTTTCACCTTCAACACTTTGTAAACTTTTTACTAGATTTTTTATGTCAACAAATAATTTACAAAAATAAGGGAAATAGTGTTCTTAAAAATACAAATGCTTATATTTTATCTACCCAACCTGCAATGGTAAGAACGTATTTTCTAGTGAATTTTTTGTTACAGTTTTCAAAGAAGCTTTAGGTAGTTAAAGACCTTCTACATTAGACTTGAATATCACAAGGTTATAATCTATTTGATCATTTTTGAGGTTGCCAAATTCAGTTTAAGTTAGATCTTATTCCTATTGTTATTTTTCTGTGTGAATGTCTTGTGCTTTCAGTCTGGCAACAAACAGTAGTAGTGTAGCATGGGAAGAATCATAGAAAAAAAAAATAGAAAATATGCCATATTCCATCACATGTGTTGTGCTTCTTGCCTACTATTCTTTCGAAGATGGTGACGATGCAGTTTAGGAAGATTGTGCAATCCTAGACACTGTGATGTCTGTCCTTCTCATTGGCACTCTCTCTCTGCTCCCTTCTCAGAAAGCACACAGTAGGTGGTTTAGAACTATTAATTCCTGCTAATTCCACTTCTTACATGCTTCCAGATCTTCTGTTCACAAATTTGTCTAATCCCTTTTTGTACCTCCAGATACCGGCTGTGGTCTGCAGCAGTCTCCTGTACAGTCTACAGCAGCAACAGAAGGATCCAAAAATTCACTTACTGCTCAATAAAAAAATAAAAAATAAATTAAAAAGTGCTATCTTAACAGTTTTAAGCTGATCTTGCCCTACCTTAATGACTGTCTTCTAGCTCCAGCATTGTCAGATTGTGTTCTACATTCAGCTTGCCTATCACCTGTTTGATTCTGATAGCCTCAATGTACTTTTCTTTCTTCTCCTCATATTGAGAAGTCACAAACTTATTAGAATCTCCTCACAGAGCATTCACTTCTTTGATTGCCTTTCTCTGTACAATCCTGAATTCTTGTACTTCTTTATTCTCCTGGATTTGGTTGGGATAGAGTTCATTTTCTTCCTAGCAGCTGGTATGGCGCTGTGTTTTGGATTCAGGTCTAAAATAATGTTGACAAGACACCGATGTTTTATTTGTTTCAGAGCAGTGCTTACACTAACTAAAAAAACTTCTCTGTTGCTCATGCTGTCCTGCCAGCAAGGCGGCTGGGGATGCACAAGAAGCTGGGAGGGGACAGAATCAGGACAGCTGACCCAAATTGGCCAAAGATATATTCCATACCATATGATGTCATGCTGAACAATAAAAGTAGAAGGAATTGTGCTTTGCTTGCTTTGTATATTCTTTTCTCATTGTTATTATTTTCCCTTCATTTTCTATCCAAATAAACTGTCTTTAACTCAACCCATGAGTTTATTTACTTTTTTTTTTTCTTTTTGTATTGCTTTTTGTTTTGTTTTGTTTTATTATTATCTTCCTTATCCCACTGGGAGGTGGGAAGGACAGAGTGAATGGCTGTGTGGTACTTAGCTGCCTGCTGGGTTAAACCAGTCCTTCTGGCACCCAGTGTGCAGCTTGAGGGTTGAGATGACAGACCTGACCAGAGTGTGTTAAAATTAATTTGTTATAAGCCTTATATTAGTTTAATAGTTGCTGCTCACAATGTTGATTTATTTGCTCTCAGAACTGTTGTTCTGAGAGGAGACAATCCTCAGGGTACCTGGTGTGGCTATACTCTGCAAAGTGGCGATAGAGAGTGCGATCCACCATTACTCTTTCAATGGTCTTATTTGCCTAAGCTAGGAAAGATGGATTTCTGTTCATTTGTGTTTAATCTCAAAAAGGGGAATAATTGAAAGCTCATCTTTCTCATTACAGAGATGCTAGAAGGAACAATTAAAAGCAATTTTTTTTTTTTTTTTTTACAGAAAGCATTATTTGTTCATTGTATCTTCTAATGTAAAATTTCAAATCATAAAGTGAAATTATAAGGAGGCGTGTTCAAAAAAAAGAAAGCAAAGAAAGATGATCCACTACATAAAATGTTAGACTGTGAAACAGCTTGAGGTGTAACCATAGGTTTATCATTCTGTAATATTCACAGAATACTGTGGATGCAAAAGTTTTCATATATTCAGAAATTAACAAGAAAACTGTCCCAAGGACTATTAAATGCAAGCATCTTTCTTTGCTTTCTTTTAGTACCCTGAGGATTGTCTCCTCTGATTGCAATTTACCATTTTTATCTGCACATCTGGAAGGAGTTATAGGTACACATCCTTCTTTCCATGCAGTTGTGTTTACTTTGGAACGTATTTCCCAACAGGACAACCAGGGGACTGGAGCAGCGTACACATTACTGATGGTATCTGCTCTGCAGTCTATAAAAGTATTTGTGGTGGGTTGACCTCATCCTTCTTCCAGACTCCCACCTAGCTGCTCTCTCACTCCCCCCCTCCTCAACAAGACAGAGGAAGAAGATGGAAAAGCTCATGAGTCAAGATAAATACAGAGAGATCGCTTACCTATTACCATCATGGGCAAAACAGACTCAACTTGGGGAAAATTTATTGCTAGTTAAAAACAGAGTAGGATGGTGACAAAGAAAAAAAACCTCAAACACTCCCTCCCGCACACACACTTTATTCCAGGCTCAACTTCACTCCTTCATTCCCATTTCCTTTACCTTCTCCCTGACCCAGAGCAGAGCAAGGAGACAGGGAATGAGGGGTTGTAGTCAGTCCAGAACAGCTCCTCTCTGACACTCCTCCCTCAGACTTTTGCCCTGCTGTAGTGCAAGTGCTTCCCACAGGCTGCAGTCCTTCAGTACTCCAGGAAACACACACTGCTCCACCATGGTTTCTCCATAGGCTGAAAGGGAACCTCTGCTCCAGTGCCTGGAGCACCTCCTGCCTCTCCTCCTTCTCTGACCTTGGTGTCTGCAGGGTTGTTTGCCAAACTTTTTTTTCTTTTTTTTTTTTTTTTTATTAACGCTCTTCTTAAATATGTTTTCACAGAGACACCACCAGCTTAGCCGTCTTGGCTGTTTCTGCAGTGGGTTAATTGGAATCAGCTGTGTCTGACACGGATTAGTGCTTGGTCCCTTCTCACACAGGCTACCCCTGTAGTCCTCCTGCTGCCAACACCTTGACACTTACAGTACAGTATTAAATTCAGAGTCCTATGGATGAGGAAGAGACATAGGGGAAAATTAACAGGAATGAAAGAGAAGGTCAACAGTAAAGAATTAGTAGAAAAAAACTATATATGATATAATAATCTTAAAATTGGCACACACTTACTAATATCACCTCCTGTCTTCCTTTTCCCTTGATGTAATTTTCATCAATTCAATGTCCTCTGGGACCTAATGTAGACAGCACCAGTCTTCTTTAAGCCTAGAGATAGTGGGAAGTCACAGAAAATCATCAGTTTCCACACTTCTTTGCTGTTGGTGAGGGTCCTTTTTTTTCTCAATCTTGTCTGTTTTGGGACATATATATATATTTATTATTACGACTGTCTGCTTTCTTCTGAGGGATTATCAGCTCAAGTTAGAAAGTTTCAAAACAGTGTTCTCCAGCCTCCATTGGCAGGAAAGGAAATAGTCTGCTACGCTGTGACTACCACAGTTAGTCAGACTTAATACCATGGATAGCATTCTCACAGCTTCAGCTGTAGCTTGCAAGGCAGTTTAAACAACCTAAAACAAGCTCAGGTCAAAATAAACCCAGACCAGCCTTAAGACCCTGCACTGTCAGTTCCATACAAAGTCTTCAACTTTTCACTAAAAATGGCCAAACTATATCTGATGCACTACAATACATCTGCTTGTGGAAATACAAATGAAAGATGCACTGCTCAGAAATGGATCCAAATTCTAATAGCTTAAGACATGTCCCTCACTCGTACAAATACTTAGTGCATTTATAATGAACAAGTAAAATGAATGGGTTGGAAATATGTCTGTACCTTATAGATTATGCATTTTTTGTTTGTCTGGTTTTACAAAATTCCCACATGGGCATTTCTCTTACCAAGGGAAGGATGGCTATCTAGTAGGTAGACTGAAGATTAAAAATAAACTCTGCTACAAAATACTGAAGATAATTTTGATACAGCAGAAATATAAATGAGGAGGAATCAAATATTGTGAGTAAAATAGCCACTACCTAAGTAGAAATCTTGCTATTGCGATACCAACCACATAAGAAATCGTACTTATGGACAATCTGAGGTGCTAAATTAGATTTCCTAATTAATCTTGTGTTGGCAAGGGCTTACCAGCTGAGAAAAGAAAAAAAAAAAAAAAAAAAAAAAAGATGACTTCAAGCTTTGAGGGCTTTCCTACAATATCTTCTTCATAAAGCAAAACAGAAAAACAAATGAACATGCAGCCCTTGTTCATCTAAGATATATATATATATTTAATTTTATTTGTTTGAATAGGACTGTTGATTCTGAGATTTTGCAGTTACATTAGCTTAACCTGTTCAATGAACAAGTTTTATTTAGTAAGTCGAGTAGTTTCTCTCATGTCTCCCAAATCACTTCTCACGCAAGTTCAATAAAATACAATCTTTCAACATTAACTTCATTTACATAAGATGTTTCTAAATCATGACTAGCAGATCCATACTACAGAGCAGAACTGGTTGTACATTCATTGTGTCACCTCTGATGAACAGGAATACAATTGTTTTGATTGATTGAACTAACTACTTGTTTATGCATACACACAAGAACCCGTCTTGCACTTTTTCTCATAAATTATGCAGGATTATCATCTTGACATGACTTTCCCAGTCTGACACATCAAAACTTTAATCTTTCTCCAATGCATGTCATTGATTCAGATTTCATAAGGCTTAAATAAAAAGCTCAATCTAATTTGTGAACTATGATTCCAATTTTCGGATTAGTCAACAGTTAGGAAAAAAAAATAATTAAAAAAAAAAAAAGCATAATTTTCCTTGTTAGTGAAATTTATGAGTTGAAAGGCTGTGGAAAATTTCTGTAGTGCATAAGAGTTTTGTTTTAACACTTGAAAATAGAACGCATGACATCAGGCAGCAGAATTCTTCAGAACCTGTACTTGGCTCTAAATATCTGAAAATCATTAAATTTGGACTGTAAAGTACTACAAATAAATGTCTAATATGTGTTGAAGTGACATAACATGAATCTTTTAAATTCATGATCTTACAGGTAAAGCAAGGTCATGTTTTTGTAATAAAAAAAAAAAAAAAGCAATTGGGATTGAAGCCTTTTTTCAGTCTCAGTAGAAGAAACAATTTAAATGTCTTTTAGTTCTGGTAAAATAGGGGGAAAAAAAAGTTTAAGGAGTCAGATTACCTAAGGATTTTTTTTTTTTTCCCAAATTCAATTATGAAGTTTATAATCTCAATAAACACCAAGTTGCATGAAGGAAACAAAGACAATCATTTGGTTGTATAGATACAAAAGCAATTTGGAAAAGGAAGAAACTATACACTTTTGAAAAAAAATCACCTGTTTTTAAATGGACACAAACCACCAAAGATGTTTAAGTGTGCAGCCTGAAAACATGCTGCAAGGGAAGAATACAGGTACATTTCTCTTTGAAGCCTTTTAGTCCAGTCAATCCAAATTGAAGCAAGTACTGCAACTTTTCTAGCTGTCTGTTATACTTTCTTTGAAAGGAAATAATTTGCAATTTTAGTAGTGCAGAATAAGATTTAAGTGTGCCTTTTTAACAGGCAATAACACAATTTGTCAGTAAATCTATTTCAGTGATAAATATTGTATATTATAAATCCTGTTATAAGGTTATTTGAGGAAAAGAGAGGTGAAAAACTAATAAAGCATTCTACCAAATAGTTTGAATGTTTTGCTAAAGCAAAGATTTACTGGTTAAGAATTTGGAAAATAAGTTATTTATTAATCAGGATTGTTAACTGTTTGCCTTTTTATAGAGTGTTATAGCCAGTCTCCAAGCAATGGCTACTTTGAAAAGACTACCCACATTTTTATTACTGAGCATGACATTATACAGTACAGAATATCCTTTGGTCATCTCAGGTCTGCTGTTGCACCTGTGTCCCCTCCTAACCTCTTGCCCACGTCAGCTTATTCATTGGAAAGGCTGAGAGAGAAACAGAGAAGATCCTGCAAGCACTGTTCAACAAACCATTGGTGTGTTATCAGTACTGTTCTGGTCACAAATCCAAGAACACAGCACCATACCTACGAAGAAAATCAACTTCATCCCAGCCAGGCCCTGTACACTTATACCATTAAATAATTATCTATATTGGTAGTTCTAAAACAATATAATAAATAAATAGAACTGAAAAACAAATCAAAACAGCTAACCTAGTTGCCTGCTGATCCAGTATCTCTAGTATTTTGATTTATTTTTTTATTGGGTCATTTCTAACAACTTTTTGGCTATGACACGTATGAAAAATAAACACGAGTGTCACAAAAGAATGTAATCTGAGAAAGTTTTTTTTGTTTGTTTCCCTACCAGTATAGGTACCCTAAAAATATCTGTATTCTGATTCAAGTTCACTGAACTGTGCTTCTCACATCACATATTATGCTAAATCCCTACTGGAGATTCTAAAGTGTCTACTGTGATTATATTCTTCAAGGTTCTTTGGATAATTTGCAGTCAAAACTTCCCTTGTTCCTGCTTCTGACAATCACCATGATCACATATGAAATTTGACCTTTACACTAGTATCAACTAAAATAGTCCTTTAAAGAATAACTATTGAAAGAAACAAACAACAACAACACAAAACAATATGACTAAGTGAAATCAAAGCTAAATTCCAAGTTCATTTTGCTAGATCCAGATGCTTTAATAGTCCATTAAAAACTTCTGCTTTTGTTGTAGAAAGCTCTTGTGGAAGGGGAAGACATCATGAATGAGAGATAAATGAATTCTGCTCTTTTAGTTTAATCAAGATATATCTTAGTAGAAGAAGATCTTGGAGCAGAGGATAACTTTTTGTTTTCAAAGTATGGATTGCCTATTGACAATAGTAGAATGAAATGAGCTATTTTAAAGTTTGATTTTTGACATTGTGACTCAAAATTCCATCAAGGAAACTGCATTTGCAGACAACCTGAACAGTCTGTCCTTTCAATGGTAAGAAAAATTCAGTGAGAAAAGTCAGAGGAAATACAGTATACCCCATATTTTGAACTCGTATACAGCAAAACTCTCTTACTGCTTTTAGAATTGTATACCAAGGCAACTATTTTCCACAATGCCATGTTTACTCAACCAAAGCTTTACGTGTTTGGCAGCAACAATACTCTTCTTGGTCACAGAATCATAGAATCACAGAATCATACTTGAGTTGGACGGGATCTTTTAAAAATCGAGCTCCCCACCCCCACCCACCATGCTCCAGCAGGGACTCCTGATCCACCAGATCAGGTTGCTCAAGGTCTCATCCAGACTGACCTTGAAGACTTCCAGGGAGGGGGAATCCACAACTTCTCTGGGCAACCTCTTCCATTATCTAACCACCATCATTGTAAAGAATGTCTTACTTATATCTGATCTATTCTCTTTTAGCTTAGAACAGTTACTCCTTGTCCTCTCACTACGCAACCTGGTAAAGAGTCTTTCAAAATTCCATGTCATTCCATTTGATTGTACACTTTTAAGGACAGAATGTTCCAGAGGTGATCGAACATCTGTGATGCATATTTGTTTGCTCATCAGGAAGAATCATAGCATATCCCAAGTTGGAAGGGACACACAAGGATCACTGAGTCCAACTTCTGGCTCCACACAGGACTACCTAAAAATTAAACCATATGTCTGAGAGTGCTGTCCAAATGCTTCTTGAAGTTGGACCAGCTCAGTGCTGTGACCACTTCCCTGGGGAACCTGTTCCGTTGCCCAACCACCCTCTCAGTCACGAACCTTTTCCTAACATTCAGCCCAAACCTTCCCTGATGCAACTCCATGACATTCACTTTTTCCTGTGGCTGTCACCAGAACTGATCACAGGAACTTATTGAACAGGCTGCTTTCAGAAAATCGTCATGTTACAGAGACAGTGAATGATACAATTATCTCTATCAATTTACAATAAATAAGGTGAGCAATGACAATATTTTACTCTGGATCTGTGTATCACAGCAATCCAGTGACCATTTTGTAGCTGCAGGATATAAAGACAATATAAATTAAAAATTCAAATACTGTCAGCTGAAAAACAAACAAACAAACAAATGAAGTATCTAGTAATACGCACCTTAAGAGGTCAAATCAATTTATAAAAAAGATCAGTAAATAAAAAGAGTAAGTAAAAAGTAAATAAAAAACAGGAAGTAAAAAGATCAGTAAATACAACCCCCCAACCCCAAACCTCAAAGACAACAAAAATACTATGAAAAGACCTGTCAGTACCTTTTCTAGCAAATTTATTTAATTTGCTACTCAGCAGAAGATAGTGAACTTTGCTCTGTCGGGATTATAATTAAGAAAGCACACAAACAGTGTGCAATGAGCTTTCATGCTCTAGGCTACATACTTTTTAATGCAGATCAGTAGGGAAAGAAGAAAAACAAATGAACAAACAAAAACAACAACAAGACTACTGCATTTTCAGGAGTTTTGCTGTTGTTCTTTTCTGTTTGTTTTTCTTTCAGAAGTCTACTCTTTACTAACATGCTGTTAAAAACATTACACACTAGAAATCCATACCTTTAAAAAATAGAAGATTACAGAATCGCTTAAAAGGTAAGCTTACAGCTCTAAGCAATGGGTTTCAGATACAGGCTCTGCCAATTTTTACTTGCAGTACATGTAGAATCTCTGAAGAAACTTAGAACTCGTTTTCTCAACACTTCAATAAACCAAATTCTAGATTAAAGCCTAATAAACAAAGAAGAAAATAAAGACTACACAATTAAAAATGCCTTGAGTGAATTGGCTAGCATCAATGAGATTTCATAACATCAATGAGATTTCATAACAAATTCCAGGATAAAGTCCAATCTTTCAGGTACAAAGAGATAAATAGTACAAAAAAGGTACAAATAGTCAAACAAAGACAAGTAGAACAAGGCTGAAAACTGTTTTCATTTGACAATACTAGCTATGTTTTCTCATAGACAATGAGTCTGAACACAGTCTTGTATAACTTTCTACAGAGCTGATTCTATGGATTTAATTAACAATAAACTCAGATGAAAATTAAAAATACATTTTCCCCTGCAAATAATACCAAAATCAGTGAATTTTCATTCAACTGAAACAAAGCTAGCTAATGTTATGTAGTTAAGGATCAGACACTTGACAATACTGTTTTTCACAACTAATTAAAGCTTGAAGGTCACACTATCCCAATAACATAAAGTGTCTAGGTCTCAGGGACTTGTGTAGAAACTTGTTTAGTTTCTATTTTCTTGGAAATAAGGAAATAATAAATGAATAGGGCATCTTCATGTATAACTGCTTTGCCTGGATTTTCTTTGCATCGTGTATTTTGTGCATCAGTGATACTTAGGTCTGTTGACTGGAACAGTTTTTTGATATTACATTAATCTATTATGAAGGAACTTTACATTAGAATATATGGGTTTATACATCCCTTTCTTATTATCACTTACTAACATTCTTCTAACTTTTCCTCACAGTAGAGTCTCCTGTGCATTTTAACTTTTGCAGCAATGAAGAAAAACAAAACAGAAACAAAATAGTTTGCTTTTATGAGACTAACAGCAAACACTGAATCTTTTTTTCTGGCTTACCTATCAGTGTTGTTCTGCTGTCCAACACTAAAGAAAAAAAAAATCAACTGAATATATAAGAAACCCTAGTAGAACCTTGCAATGTTCAAAACGTTGCGGAAGTCCTATGGTTAGCTCTCATTACAATAAATGTAGCTTATTTCTCTTTAATGTCCCTTTCCAGATAGCCTAAAATAATAGACAACAAGTATTATTACAGGAAAATAATTGTTAATGAGTTAAGGGTGAAACTGACTATGTTGAAAAGGAGCCTAATTATAATGCTGAAATAGAAGGACTTTTTAATAAGTCTCCAACAGATTTCATGACAAGTCAATTTACCGGGGTATTCTTTACATAGATTTTCGAAAAATAAAAAATAAAAAATTAAACAGCTTATGATTTATTTATTTATTTATTTTGAGTGAGTAAGAATGGATGGATGGAAGAAGGCAAACATTAGAGGGGAACTCCATACAAGTGTGAATAAAGGCAATGCACTCCAATGGTAAAAATCTACTTTCCCCTTAAATAAATACAGTGGATTAACTAAAAATCTTCCTCATCTGAGGCTAGTCAAGGTGGTTGGTTTTGCCATTTTTTTTTTTTTTTTGGTGGGGTGAAATGGTATTATGTGAGGTCTTGTTTGTCTGTAAACAATGTTTCTTTTAATGACTGTCTTATATTTTATCTTCAGTCACTTTCATTAGAACATCTTTTATTATATTTGTGCTACATTGTTTACTATAAAAAGAGTTACCACCATACCTAGATAATCTGTTATTTATCTGTGTACTTGCTAGATAACCTGAGAACTTAAAGGTGAACGCAATTTGAATATACAGGACACAGGTTCATTTTTTTCTCTTGTTTACTATACTACCAGTCTGCAGCTTCAAGAAAGAAAAAAAAGTCTGTAAGGAGCTCTGATGTGTGGATGTGGGAAATAACTACCATTCCAGCACAAGCAAGCAGTACATTCAGGCAGCTCAGTGGTTTCTCAGTAACTTACATTTGTTAAACCTCAGGCAGACTTCCTCAGCTATAGATAATCTAGATGTTTTCAGAGACTTTTATATGTTTCATGCTTTCTCATTTGCTTCTGCTTGAAGTGCAAGGAGTTTTCAAAGAGCTTATTTAGTAGCATTTTTTGGATTGCCAGACCAGATCTGGTATCCCATGGCCACTGTTACTGTGCTAAGTCAAAGCTCAATTCATCAGTTTTCCTGTTAATTGATTATAGATGCAGTCATTGTTCCAGGGGGCTATCGGATACTGAAACAGGCTCCCCATGGTCATGGCACTAAGCCTGTGAGCATACTAGAAGAGTTTGTACAACACTCTCAGACATACAGTTTGATTTTTGGGTAGTCCTGCGTGGAGACACAAGTTGGACTCCATGACTCTTGTGGGTCCCTTCCAGTTCAGGATATTCTATTCTATTCTATTCTATTCTGTTCTGTTCTGTTCTGTTCTGTTCTATTCTGTTCCATTCTGTTCCATTCTATTCTATTCTATTCTATTCTATTCTTCTATTCTATTCTATTCTATTCTATTCTATTCTATTCTATTCTATTCTATTCTATTCTATTCTATTCTATTCTATTCTATTCTATTCTATTCTATTCTATTCTATTCTATTCTATTCTATTCTATTCTATTCTATTCTATTCCATTCCATTCCATTCCATTCCATTCCATTCCATTCCATTCCATTCCATTCCATTCCAGGCTACGCTACGCTACGCTACGCTACGCTACGCTACGCACTCATTAATGATTATTATTTTGGTTGGGTAGGTATTTAACCAATGCCTTCGTTAGCAGGAACAGAATCCACAAAACAAAAATATAATTATGTTTACTGCCACCAAATGCTTACAAGTCAGCTATACGTTTAGGTGAAAATGCAATCTGACTGACCCGTTAAGCCAATTTAGACTGTATATTTATATATTTTAATTGTTTATTCTGTACACTGTGATATTTTAACTGTGCCTGCTTTCAGATTCTTTGAAGATTGTCAGAGACATATTTTGTTGGTTGGCTTCTGGTCAGTATTAATAAAAAAAAAAAAAAAAAAAAAAAAAAAGGTATGCATTTAAGCCAGATATCTTTCCAGTTTAGGAAAGGCCATGCTTATTTAATGCCTGTCCCTTCAGTTTATCCCAAGGCTGACCATTTTGACTATTAAATGCTAATTTGTTTGTTTTGATAGGACTTTCATAGGGTGATCTAGCATTGTGTAGGTCAGTGATGCCTTGGCTTTCAGCCTGTGTATTTTATAAGGCTCTAAATCTGCCTGTCAAGAGAAAGAACAGAAAGGTAACAACTGCTAGTTAAATCAAATCACTTCTACTAAATTGGACAAATTTGGTTAGCCCCTGATGCTCCCTGGCCCAAGTCCATGTCAGTAAGAATGACTGTGTTCAATCAAGGCTAAGCTCATGGGTGAACAAAACACAGTCCGAGAATACTACAGAACATGCTATCTGCAAGCACATCTTTTTATCAACAAAAGGATATTACTCAGATGATGTATAGCTATGGCTGGAAACAAACACTTTTCATGATAATAGATCTCAGTGTATAAATCTAATAAATTAAAAGAAATAATTTCTGGTTATTTTAGGCATGAGTTTCAGATTTTTAATATATTCAACTTACTTTTATATTTCCAAGCCATTTTTATTTTGCTCTGAAAGACAGATGCAGTAGCAGGAATACCCAATGCAGCATAATCTACGAATTGAAGGTTTGTTGTTTTTATTATTTTGGTAAATAACATTGTGTTTACCAGTGCATCACACCTTACAAGTATTTATCAGTATTATAATTTCTGTAAATATCTGGTATATCACCTACACTGAAAGCAGGATTTTTCACTGTGAAACACGATCTGTCTAACACTGTAGTTACATTTCACAACATTTTATTACAGGCATAGAAATGAAATATATTTACTATATTTAAGTGAAGCAAGAGGTGAAATTTAAGTTGACTTGGTTTAATAATTTAATAGAAATTTAACTCAGTATTTTTTAAACACGTTTTAATATATTTTAAAGTTTCTATATATACAGTATTATTATATCATATTTAATTAAATTTTTGGTGAAAACAAAAAACTGACACTTTAAAACAATCATCCATGATTAATAATCTCATTTTTCTTATTGCCTTTCTTTCAGGCTAGGCCTTAACCTAGGTCTGTTCAGTCCTGCCTTGCTGTTTTGAGTGTACACAGTCTTATGACAAGACTAATTAATTATGTTTGGTGAGCCATAAGTTTTCCTTCTTCATGTGATAAATAAGAATGTTAGAAGTTAGAAATATAGTTTTAATGTTAAAAAGGTAACATTCTCAGCTATACAATGATATGATTAGCACAGCATTCATTACAGCTTATCATCAACTACTATGGAAATACGTTGCCTGCTAAATGTTCGAAGACCATACCTATCAGATCAAGCCTATTCAGCTTCTCCATATTCTTCATCTATGTGAACATACATTGTGTAATATAAAAATAGTAAAAAAAAAAAAAAAAAAAAAAGAGGCTTATAAACTAGCAAAATACAAAAGACCACTTGTTTCCTTAGCAAAAAGAGTAGTAAAAAGTAGGTAGCAGTAAGTCTTCTCTCCACACTTAAGAAGGCTTGAGGGTTTAATACTTATGCTAAAATACATATATATATATATATTTTTTTTTTCAGCAGCTCCTTTACTTTTCCTAAAATCCTGAAGATTTTTAAACATTGTTTACCTTTTGCCTTGTGCTCTAATGGTGAAGCTTCTCACTTGTATTTGTGATGGCTTTAAGTGCTTTTTCTCCAAAACTGCCATTCAGCTACCTTCTGGGTCATGGGTTGGATAGAAAGGCAGCAGTGACTGAACCACAAAACTGTACATCCATCCAAAAATGGTTGTTTAGACCTCAATAGCGTTATTTCATGTTGGTTAGGGAGAATCCAATCTCTCCCTGTGACCTTAGTAACTTGATAAATGTTTTGGAATAACAAAATAAATGTTTGAAATAAATGTGTAGAAGGCAAACTTTTTTTTTTTTTTTTTAAACAACAGTTAAAAATAATGGTTGTGGAGGTCAAGTACTACATGAGCTAAAAATCTTATAAAATAACAGAAAGAACTGCAATACCAACTATGGAAAAACAGCCTAGTTTTAATATAAAGAGACTTACATAAACAGCACATAAAAGCTAATACCAGGTATAGGGTGTCAGTGTCCAGGTGTTGGCAGTGTGAGGCTGCAGGGATGGCCTCTGTGAGAAGAGACCAGGGTCTGCCCTAGGACAGAGTCAGCAGGTTCCAGGAAGGTCCTCAACAGGACACTGCTGAGCCCATCAGCTGACATGCCAGCAATTCTGAGAAAACAAATGCAACAAATGGAAAAAAAAAAAATGGAAAATGAGAGGATGGTTGGAACAGCAAAGCAAACACCAAGGTCACGCTGGTGTTCACAGTGCAAGCCACCAAGGAGGCATAGGAAGAGGAGGAGGAGAAAGAGAATGATTATGTATAGAGATGTATAGAAATGGCTGCCAACATGATGACAGCTCCTTGATGGGGGAGAACAATTGCAATCTAAAGTAAAAAGCTTACAACTTCCAAAATAAATAGAAAGATTAGATAGATAGATTAGATAGATGATAGATAGATAGATAGATAGATAGATAGATAGATGATAGATAGATAGATAGATAGATAGATAAAAATCCACACACTATATTGTGCTTAAAGTAAGGCCAGAAACAGGAGCAAAGGAAAAAAAAATAAATCTTAGCATATCCCTTAACCATCAGGATCTTCAGGAGGTCTTAAGCAGTTTTCAGCCATGAAGTATCACATTCCTGGACAAACGGAAGTCATCACTCCTTCATGGAAAAAAAAAAAATATTTCAGCATCAAAAAGATTCTTTTCCATGATACTAATTCCTGGTTTATCAAGCAGCCAAGCCATCTCCAGCATACCACAGCTGTTCCAGATTGTTGCCACTCTGTTGGCAGAGTAATTGCCAACACATATGCATGTAGCAGTAAGATTCCAAATTATCTATGGATCATGATACCAAAGCTAATCCCTCCTCCTCAAAAAATGAAGGAAAATAAAAATTGACTTTCTCTGGCAATTTGGTCCTGAAATTCTACACTGAAATTCTCATCAAATCACCTTACAAGCAGGCATTCTGGACTACTGAAGCAATTTCTGTCATTTGCTCCTACATAGAAATGGAATGTGAAGCCAAGAAGAAAGAAGAACCTGGATACAAGATTTCAAGAGATAACTGTGGAACTCGCAAAATACTGGTTGCACATAACAAGCATAGGGACAGTATATGCTTCCAGACTTAGGCATCAGAAAGCTAATCTTTTACTTGACCCTTGTTTGAAAAACACCATGCACTGAAAGCCATGGTAAATAACATTTTTCATCCACATAAAGAGATTAGACTGCCAAGGCAAACTGCAACCCCTTATCTGGTTACAGCTTCTATCTTTTTCACTAGTACAGAAGAAGAAAATAATCTGGGATACAATGATAAATTATCCTTTTCTTAAATATTTAAGGTTAATCCAAAACTAGAAAATAAAACTCATTTTCAAAACCAAGCAAGTTAAATGCATAATTATGTAGCATATTATAGTGATTAGTTGCTAATTATACCTTAAAATGATCCTTATTGCTTTATAACCTATACTATTTTCTAGCATTCACTTGCAATAGTGAACATCAACAATAAAATACCTGCGTATTTAACTTTGGGTTTTTCATTCTTTTTTTTCTTGACCTATTTTACCATCTAGAGTCCCTTTGCTATAATAATTTCCACGTAATTCCAGAAACTCTGTTTTTATGGCATTTGCTCATTCCCTCTTCTACTCTATTTATAAATAATGACTTTACCCTATATTGCTAGTTTTCATCCTTCCAGTATCTCCCTCCTTCATTTTAATGTCTTCATTCAGTCTTGAATGTGTAGGGGAAGTAAAAGGAAATAAGACTGAGTAGTAGAATACTGTCTACTTCACACATGCAGCAGAATTAACATTGAGTTATGTTTCCCCCCATACAATACAATCACCTATACATATAATACAATAGTTGCGGCATACATTAAAGACGTCATTAATTGAATGTTAGTCTGAAAAATGGTGAAAAATTCTATCATGAAATTTCATATCATATTTGAAGGGGATATAATGGACATGTATAGAAGCCTCCCAGAACTTATTCTTAGGGACCTCCTTCTCAGGATAAATTAGGTAGAAATGAGTGCTCAATAAATATCTGACGTGCAAATTTGTATATGGCAACTTCATGAAGTTTGCCATTAGTCAGTCAGTTTCGAAAAAGCACTGTTAACTTTGTATCAAAAGAGATCTTTTACACCTTGTCATAATTTATTTTTACTTTCAATTTTTTCCATTTCCTGTAACACTTGAATAATGCTTTGCACATATAGCCTTCTTTAGCTGTTTGCTAAAAAAAAAAAAAAAAAAAAAAAAAAAGTTTACTAATAAATCAAAAATCCATTAAAAAGTAGTTTTTAAGAAGTGCCTGGTGCAGCTACTCTTGAGAACTTGATCAAGAGTGAGTATATTTTGCTTTTAGTTTTCTGTCCTAATTTAAAACTTTCAATATATGACCAGCAGAGAACTTCAAATGACCTCAGGGAGTCTGGATCAGATAAAACTAGGTCTGTGATGTGCTTTTTTCTAAGAACTTCTTGAGGAAGCTGGTTACATTGGTGAAAGGCTTCTCTCTCTAAAAATATTTCTCCCCTCCTCCTTTCTCTTGAAGTAATGAGATGCAAGTCTTGCAATGTTCATTACAATTGATACTTTTAGTTGATGTTTTAATCATAAATAGAATATCTATGCTGCAAATAAGCACCAATAAGTTAGAGGGAAATTTGAGAATTGGCCCTTGAGACATGCATAGAGAAATCTGACATAGAAAGAGAACAAACATGACATGATGACCTTTGGAGAGATGTTATATTTGTCAGAGAACAGCTACAATGCTTCAACCTTTCAAAGAAAACAAACATAAATGTAGATATTTTAAAAATATAAATAGCTTAGAATGTTTCAAATATTTTTTTAAAATACTTCCCGAAGTGACAGTGGCCAGCCAGTATTTGTATCTCTGCGTTAATGATACTTCTATTAGTTCCTAAACTCTGAAGAAATGGTTCATCTAGAAGATTTTACTGCTGATTATGCTTCTTTAGGTAGATTCAGTTGTTCGAAGTAAGAGTGTGTCATAATGATTGGTACTTGTGCACTGAATTAATCTTTGGGAGCCTGTCCTTGTTTTCTCGCTTTGATATAAACTGTGGATGAAATTACATGCTGGTGTGCCTGAAGTATTTAGGAATGAAATCATGTGTATCTTATCATTTCCTGTATAATTTTCTTCAAGATACAAGGAGTATGTCTTGCCAAATATCACACAGAAGCATGGCATGCTAAAAATCAATGTGACCCACCACTAAAAAAAGAGAATACAGGTAAACTGCTACTTCCGTGTTTTTTTTTTTTTTTAAATAAATCTTTATTTTCTCATATAAAGTATGAATATTTTTTACATGCTATGATTTTAGTTTGAAAAGTTACATATCTATTTTGATGTTCAGTTAATCTACTGGTGTTTTAGAAACTGTTATTAAATGAGAGCTATAGTACCTGTATTTCTTCTCAGTATAAATTTCAATAAAATTCATAAATTGCTTTGCATCTTAACAAAAAGCAATAAAAATTCCTTGATGATGTCAAGCTATAAACAGAACACAAGAATAAAGATATTTAAAAGTGCTGTAGCAAGAAAGACAGGAAAAAAATAAGAAATTATGCTACAATTTATGCATCAAATAAACCCTGTATATTATACAAACATACAAAGTCTAAGAATACTGTTTTCATCTCTACATAAAGTTACAAATTATCCTTGAATAACCATATAAACTAAACAGCCTTATAAAATTCCTACAAAATGTTTATCAAGAGTATACCAGAGTACCGTTCAACACAGTCGTTACATGAGCCAATATTTGAGGATGTTTTGTAAAGATATCCACTTTATCTTCCAAAACCTGTAGGGGGATTGTCAAAAATGAGCTGGCAAAACGTATATAAGATTTTGTAGTTCATTGAAAAACCTCCTCATTTTGTCTGCTTTGATCAAGAATTGAGTTCTTATGTTTGACAGATTATTAACAAGTGTTTCAAACAATACTACCTTCCTCGAGAACTTCAAATTAATATGAAAAAGTAATTATCAAGATCTGCTTCAGGTTGCCAAAGCTAGTAAGTCTGGTGACTTTAACTTCGTTCCCTTTCTTTAGCTCCTGGTTTCATTTCATTGTTTTTCCTTACATTTCTGTTATCTTTCTACTTGCTGTAGTAGCGCTGAACATCATATCTAAGACTGTTCCTCTTGTCTATTCTTTTTCCCCAGTAAAATAGTACTATAAAAAGCAGGGTATTTTTCATATAAGGGCACATTCCTATCTGGCAAAAAAAAAGAACTAGTCAACCTTCTCCTTTTTAACAATATCTGAAGGCAAATTGATCAAAACAACCTGATATATGCTAACAACGACTTTGGATACATCCTCAGGAGACCATTCTCTGCTATGAATTCTAAATGGACAGGAGTTTGCTACCTTGGAGCCTCGGGGTACATCAGCACAATATAACTGTGATCAGTGCAACTCTAAGCTTACAATAACAAGCCCTACAGAGAGACAGAATATAATTGCACGGGCTTGCTACCAACTTTATATGCAGACACAGTTTTCTTTGCAAGTCTAGACTCAGCTTGCTTCTGCCAAGAAAATAACACAAAGATGTACCTTAAATAGAATATCTCCAGTCTGGAGGAGTTGACTTTGCACTCATTACTGTGCAAGCAGAGGAAGACCACTACTAAGTGTGCTGGATGTTGTGTCTTTGCATCATGAATTGAACTCTGTTGAAGTCTGGCCCAAGCAATCTGGATATATCTGGATGTTTTGCCTAGTCTTTTAGCTTCCAACCCATATATTTTAACCTTAAACACTGTACTTCTTCATAAAGAAGGATACCACTTCAAAATGAGGGAGGCAGGGGATGTAGACAACAATTCTTCATATGACTGAGGTTGTAAACAAAAGGAACTCAAATTAAATCAAATATGTTGTGACAATAAATAAGTGCAATGGTGTTTTAAAACACCACAAAGCAGATCTGCCTTTAAAATATGTCATTAAAATATTAGTCGAATTATTTTACTTTCTTCAGACACTATTCTACATTACTGCAGAGATTTTTAATAGACAAAGTACTCAGCACACCTTGTGTGGCAATGATTACTTACTGCCCTGCCTTGCAAGAATAAATTGAAGACAGCATAGCTTTCTGGTGCCTATTGTTACACAATGACAAGGAAGTAATTAAGAGGGTCAAAAGCTTCTTGAACTTCATAGAAAGATACTGAAAACAAGAGTTTATCCTTTTTGTTTAAATAAACATCTAATTAATAATATATTACTAAACCATACTATACTATAATGCAATACATACCTCCAAATCAAGGGTGGCATTAGTACATTATTTTGTCTTTTCCCAGTATTAGTTGTCTACCACAATAAGATGAATAATATTAAAAATATTTTGTTAATTGTTTTATCTATAAATATATACCTTTATGATGAAATATTTTCAATATTGGTAGATCATTCATCTGAAATATTTGGCTAATTCACTCACAGCTTCTCAGCACAGGTTTGATTACATCAAGAAAACAGAAATACGTATAAACTTAAATATATGTTTCTTGTCCAAGGAGCTACAGAAGCTTTCTGACAATTTTTCTTTTTAGAACTCACGGCCCTTTTTCCACTTGTCTTCTCTCTCCCACAGCCACCTCTGCATCATCACTTTATGAATACTGAAACACAACACTGAAGGAAGCAAACACAGTTTAGAAAATGTTGCCTTACCACAGAGCTTGTTAAAACAGTTCTGATCACAATTCTTGCTGGCAGTCAGCCTTCAGCTGTTTAAAACTGTGACACACAATTTTCCACTTTTTTTTTTTTTTTGTAAAAGCACATCAATTGTTATGGTTAAGTATGTAACACAATGATAAAAGTGATTTGAAGATGATCCTGTTTGTTTGTTTGTTTGTTTTTATGCGACCAGCAACCCCAATAGCTTGGAAGACCAAAGCCAAAAAGTAGTGGTTTTGCAAGATTAAATAAATGTTCAATAAATGTTCCCAAGGAAAATTCAGAAAATACTGTCTCTTTTTCAGTCACAGTTCTTTCTGATTTAGATTTACAAAAAATAGTCAGATTATTTTATTATGTATAAGGTTTAAATTTCAGACATCGTCTCTGGCAGAGAAATAAGATACTTCAGATGGCATTTGATACCTTTTTTTTTTTTTTCTTTTACTTATTTCTATAACAAAAGTATGCAAGAATTACTGAGTAGGTTAAGACAAACCAGTTAGATTTTTTCAGCTGTTATTTTAAAGTCTGCTTAAGTTAATAAACATTAATGAGCTTCAGAAAATTGGTTAGTTTTCAAACATAGTTTCAAAAACCGTGAATTAATTAAAAAACATGCCTGTTAATTTTTAAACATTTTTGTTTCAAATGTGTTTATTTCCATTTTTAGATGCCTTCTGTAAATCTTCTTTTATTAAAGTTTATTTAAATTCTTAAATATTTTCTTGATTTTTATTATTTCCAGTTTGTCTAGGCTGAAATAAATATTTAATATATTCAGGGTTGTAACTAGATTTATTGGAATAATGACATTATTGTTGAAAAGTGTTTGTGAAGATTTAAGCTACTTCATGTATTTTATTTTATTTTTTCCAAAAATGGCTTTACTTAAAACAAGGGATGTCCAATTACTGTTAAGTTTGAATTAGCATTTCTTAATTGTCATGTTCTCTTTGTTGCTGAATACCTTCTAATATTGAAATTGCTTACTGTCCTTTTAAAAGATATTGAAAAATATAAATCAGAAAATACAAGTTGGTGGCATCAACCACAACTCCCACTGGATCACATTTTTTTCCCCTTTCTAATGGAAAAGAATATTAAATATTGCCAAAAGGCTTGCATCCATAGGAGAGGAAGGACGTATAAAACCTTGACTATCACTGAGGCGATTGGCTCTAGGGCAGATGCATTCTGCAGCAGAGCAGGAGATGGCAGCGTGCAGCAGGTTTCCTACATCAAAGGCCCTCGAGGCAGCGGTGGGAGCTACCAGGACCCAGCAAGGCAGCCCTTGAGGGTGGCTGATGAGGCTTGGTTGGAGCCAGGAGCACCCTCCCCACCCATATCATGCAAAGGCAGCCCCTAGGGAGCACAAGTGACCAGGGCGTACCGTGGCAGTTTGCACAGCAGTGTGCACAAGCAGGGCAGGAAGCAGACCAATCTCTACCTGCTATTCTGGGTGCACCATGAAGCAGCTTTCCGTGAGACAAAAATGGTGTCCACTCGCCACACCTGCTAGTCTGAGACTCAAACCCAGACGAGGGGGCCACAACCCCCTCAAGCACACACCTCTATCCAGACAGACCTCCCAAGGGCTGAAAGAACAGCCCAGACCATCAGTTGCAGGAAACTCCAGAATCTGGAGGTCCCCCTAGTGCCTGAAGGCAGAGTTGTGTGTTGTGGGTGCAAGTGTGACCATATAGATGCACTCTCTGAGCAAGTTGCCAGGTTGTGAGAGGAGCTTGGCAGGTTGTTATGCATCCAGGAATTCTGAGCAAGAGATCAATGTGTGGTATCATGTGCTGGCATGGGCTGATCAACAGCCTTACCTTAAGTCCTCGCAAGGGGGTGGCAAAACGGCTTCCAACCTGAAACCAGCAGACTTGACAGACTCGCAAGACAAGGGAGGCTGGACACTCACTCTGCTTGCAGCAGAGTGAGGAATCTCCCCCTTGCACCTGAATTGCCCCTATGCAAAAGATATGATGCTCTGGGGCTCAAAAAAAGGAGAGGGTGTCAACAACAACAATGGTAATGGTCAAGACCCAGGAAAGGGCAACTGCAAAAGGTAGACCAGCATACAACCATTTGTATAAGAACCAGTGCCACAAAAAAAACATGGATGGTGTTGGTAATTGGAGATTCCTCTATGAGAGGCATGGAGGTGCCCATTTGCCACCCAGACAATCTCTCAAGAGAGGTTTGCTGCCTGCCCAGGGCCTGTATTCATGCCATCACAAAGAGGCTACTCAACTTGGTGAAGCCAGAGGACTATCTTGCTCTCTCACATAGGGACAACTGAGGCCATGACAAAGAGACTCCAAAACATCAAAAGGGACTTTATGTCCCTTGGAAAGATGCTGAAGGGATCAGGAGCACAAATAGTGTTCTCCTCAATCCTCCCTGTCGGACACTGGGACCCAAGGAGGAAGCAGTGTACATACAGATCAGGTGAATGATTGCTGTGTAGCCAGTGCCACATTCAGGGTTTCGGGTTCTATGATTTTGGGCATGTTTTTGAGAGACTGGACTTGCTGACACAGGACTGGGCACACCTGACCAAGTGTGGTAAGAGTGTTTTGGGCAGCAAGCTGCCCAGACTCATTAGCAGGGCTTTAAACTAGATTCAGTGGGGGAAAGGGATGTACCTGTGATTCACATGAACCACTGAATGCCAGTACTTTGGAGAACAGCAAGGAAACACCTGTGAATCATCCCATGGGAATTAGGAAGAACTCCTCTAAAAAGATGACGCAGCCCATAGCCCAGATGAAGTGCCTGTACACTAATGCATGAATCATGTGAAAGAAGCAAGAAGAATTGGAAGTCACGGAGCAATTAGAAAACTATGACCTAATTGCTACTACGGAAACATGGTGGGATGAATCACACATCTGGAACATTGGAATAGAGGGCTACAAGATTTGTAGGAGAGACAGGTAATGAAGGAAGGGTGGGAGTGTTGCCCTCAATTCAAAGAAATGGATAGATTGTGAAGAGTTCCCTCTAAGAAACATCCAAGAGCAGGTTGAGAGCCTGTGGGTAAAAATTAAGGACCGGATCAACAAAGGACATCTTGTGGTTGGAGTATACTACAGGCCACCCCACCAATGGGAGCCTGTGGATGAGGCCTTCTTGCTCCAACTATAAGAAGCATAGTGCTCACAGGCTCTCTTCCTCCTGGGGGATTTCAGCCACCCGTATTTTTACTGTGAAAGCCATGTAGCTGGCAGTAAGCAGTTCAGGAGACTCCTGGAGCCCACTGAGGACAAATTCCTCCTCCAGGTAATAGACAAACCAACCAGAGGAGAAGTGTTACTGGACCTGGTGCTCACCAATGCTGAAGAGTTCATTAAAGAGTTTAAGACTGGAGGAAGCCTGGGCTGCAGTGACCATGCCCTGGTTGAGTTTGTGATCTTAAGGAATATGGGCCTGGCTAAAAGCAAAGTCAGGACCCTGAACTTCAGAAGAGCGAAATTTCAGCTGTTCAAAGAATTATTAGGCGAGATCCCATGGGACAGAATCCTTAGGGACATAGGATATGATCAGAGCTGGCAACTCTTTAAGGATATTTTCCTTAGAGCGCAGGAACTCTCTATTCCCATATGCAATAAATCAAGCAGGGAAGGTAGGAAAATGGCATGGTTGAACAAGGACCTGCTGGTCAAACTTAGGCAAAAGAAGGAAATGTACATGCGGTGGCAACAGGGCCATGTACCCTGGGAAGAGTACAGAAATGCTTTCAGATGTGCAGGGATGGGATCTAGAAAGCCAAGGCACTGACAGAACAAAACTTGGTGAGGGATGCAAAGAATAACAAGAAGGGGTCTTACAGGTATATTGGCAGCAAAAGAAAGACTAAGTAGAGCATACCACCTCTGACAAATGAAGACAGAGAACTGGTAACAACAGATGTGGACAAGGCAGAGGTACTTAACAACTTCTTTGCCTTGATCTTCACTAGTGGTCAGGCTTCCCAGATTCCTCAAGTCCCCAGACCTCTAGGAAGGTGCTGGGGGAGCAGAATCCCTCCCTCTGTAAGTGAAGAGCAAGTTAAGGATCTTCTGATGCAATTTAACAACTACAAGTCTATGGGGCCTGATGAAATGCATCCCAGGGTCCTGAAGGAATTGGCTGATGTAGTCGCCTGCCACTCTCCATCATATCTGAAAAATCATGGCAGTCGGGTGAAGCCCCAGGTGACTCAAAAAAGGGAAACATCACTCCCATTTCTAAAAAGGGTAGAAAGGAAGACCCAGGGAACTACAGACTGGTAAGCCTCACCTCTGTGCCTGGCAAGATCATGAAATGAATCCTCCTGGAGTCAATGTTAAGGCACATGCAGGACAAGGAGGTCATGCAGGACAGCCCGTATGGCTTCACCAAGGGCAAATCGTGCCTGACCAATCTGGTGGCCTTCTATGATGGAGTGACTGCATCAGTCGACAAGGGAAGACCGAGTGATGTCACCTACTTGGACTTCTGTAAGGCTTTTGACACGGTCCCACATGACATCCTAATCTCTAAATTGGAAAGATATTCATCGGAAGCATGGACCATCAGGTGGATAAGGAGTTACACAGAATCAGAGAATCACAGAATTGTAGGGACCTTGAGAGATCATCAGGTCCAACCCCCCTGCCAAAGCAGGTTCCCTAGAGAAATCTGAAAGATAGAGATAAATAGAGAATTGGCTTGATGGCTGCACCCAGAGAGTGGTGGTCAATGGTTCTATGTCCAGGTGGAGGCTGGTGATGAGTGGTGCCCCTCAGGGGTTTGTCTTAGGACTGGTGCTTTTTAATATCTTCATCAATGACATAGATGATGGGATTGAGTGCACTCAGCACATTTGCAGATGACATCAAGCTGAGTAGTGCAACTGATACCAAAGAAGGAAGAGATGCCATTCAAAGGGACCTGGACAGGCTGGAGAAGTAGGCCCATGTGAACCTAAAGAGGTTCAACAAGACCAAGTGCAAGGTGCTGCACCTGGGTCAAGACAATCCCAGACATGTGTACAGACTGGGAGAAGAACTCATTGACAGCAGCCCTGCAGAGAAGGACTTGGGGGTTCTAGTGGACAAAAGGCTCGACATGAGCCAGCAGTACACACTTGCAGCCCAGAAGGCGAACTGTGTCCTTGGCTGCATTAAAACAGGTGTGACCAGCAGTCAAGGGAGGTGATTGTCCCTCTCTACTCTGCCTTCGTGAGGCCCCACTTGGAGTACTGCATCCAGGTTTGGGGCTTCCAGCACAAGAAAGATGTGGACTTGTTAGAATGAGTCCAGAGGAGGGCTACAAAGACGATCATGGGGCTGGATTACCTCTCCTATGAAGAAAGTCTGAAAGAGCTGGGCCTAAAGAAAAGAAGGCTCCAGGGAGACCTCATTGCAGTCTTTCAATACTTAAAGGCATCTTATAAGAAGGATGGAAAAGGACTCTTAAATCAGGTAGATAAAGATAGGACAAGGGGAGGATGGTCTTAAAGTAAAAGAGCATAGATTTGGACTAGACATTAGCAGGAAATTCTCCACTGTAAGCGTAGCGAGGCACTGGATCAGGTTGCCAAGAGAAGCTGTGGATGCCCCATCCCTGGAGGTGTTCAAGGCCTGGCTGGATGTGGCCTTGGCCAACCTGTGGGTGGCACCCCTGCCTATGGCAGCAGGGTTGGAGTTAGGTGGTCTTTAAGGTCCCTTTCGACCTAAGCCATTCTATGATTCTATGATTGTGCAGTATCCATATGCTTTATTCTTTTTTCTTTCTCTTTTTTTTTTCACTTTTTTGCCCAGTCACTTAGCCAAATACTTGTGATTTTTTTTTCCTAGACATATTAGCAGAAATGGGTATTGAAGAGGGACTTCAAGGGCTAGAAAGCAAGTTTGATAAGCCAGTAGGTTTTTGTGTAGGATCTGAGAGGGAATGATTAATATCTACGTGTGGAATGAAATTTGGTATCTAGACATATTAAGGACAAACTGATAATGGCAGGGAAGTTGTCCAATGAACAGAAATGCCCCATTTATTATTTGTTAAAATTAATGAATAGGAATAATATATATTTTACCCCAGAAATTTCTTAAAACACAGTTTAAAAAGTCACAAGTAACTGCTCTTAAGTTAAAACTGGAAAAGCTTAGTTACTTAGCTTTGCTTTCACAGGCTGTGTTAAAATGCATAGCGTTTCAGTGAGAGGAGTTACCCACGTAACTACACAACTGAGGGTGTATACAGTTGATGCATGAAGTTTAGCAGGAAAGAAGAAGTGAAACACTAAGTTTGTTTTTCTGTCCCAATAGAAAATAATGTCAAACATTTATTTTCAACAATTTACAAACATCCCAAAAATACTGTTCACTGAAGATATATGGCTATGTCCTCACCACAAATGTTTTGAATCTATATTTTTCTTCCAATTTCTGTCCTATTAGAACAATTCAGTTATGCTATTTGCTGTCATGCTTATTGAGGCTTGGAAAAACCACTGCAACCCTCCCACCACCCCGGTGCAGAACACATGGTCATACACATTTCATACACAAAAATCTGTTTCATCCATCTATTATATCAGACAATTAAATCAATTAAAGTGCCTTTCTTCCAACTGTACTGAGGTTTTCAGCCCTTAAAGTTCCCAAGGTTATTAGACAGAGATAATAAATCAACCAGGTAGTTCACTACTGCTAATACTGTTAATTGCTAGCAAAACTGCTTAATAGCTGAAGTAGAAGAATAACAGAATTTGAATTGTGATATCACCTTTGAGTAGGAATTTCAAAGTATAAATTTCTGAATCTGTGTAATTCGGGAAAATTTAAATTTTGTTAAAATATGCCCTAAACGCTTGAAATATAAGCTGGTATATAAAATACATTCAATACAATTCTCAATAAATACCATTATATTCGTATTCACCACATAAAATATATAATGTTAATCACCTCCCATTATTGCTAGAAATTAATGTATGATTTTTTGAATAAAAGTGTACGTAGAATATATAATATTTATATAAATGGTGTTCCCTTTCTCAAAATAAAAATAGCTCAGTATGGGTATTCTTATACCTGTATTCTTAATTTAAAATTTTAAATTAATTCTGTTTATAAAAAGAAAAAAAGTTGTTGCTGATATATTTAATAAGCTTAGTCTCTGAATAATTTCTCAATCTGGTATACTGTTATTTTACATCAGTATCAAATTTCCAGTATTACAGCAATATTCCTGCAGGCTCAGCCCTGGACATCTGGCACACATGATGAACAACATGAATGCCCTAAGCCATTTTTTTATTCCCATTAAAAACACCATGAATGGCTGACAGGTAGGCCACTGAAGTGTTGTAAAGACATGCTCAGGGCAAATCTTGAACTGTGTGGTACCAGCTCCACAAAGTGGGAAGCTACAGCTAAAGACCATCTGTTCAAGTAAAGATAGTGCACCACTGCCCTGAGAGCCTTTGAAGAAAACTGAAGCGACACAATGACTCTGCTGTACTACTTCACTATAGAAATAGAAGCATGGTGTGTTAAACAAGCAGCATCTGTGGCATCCATGGTAGTTAACATGCTGTGGCAGTCTGACTGATTTTTCAATAACCAAGGCACAAAACAAGGAATCCTCATTTATTAACAGAAAATATACTTGTTATATATTTTTGACAAAGATTTTCCCATTCTAAGTAGATTAAATTACAATCTGCTGTGTTTAAATAGCACCCTATATAGCAATATTTTGTAAACCTGACTCCCAGATTTCATGTGAGTTCTACTCTTCAAACATCCTAAATACAGACTGGAAGAGCTGCTGTATTGAAAACAGTTGGGAACACAAGTATTTGGCTGAAGATCTTTAGCTAGTTAGGATATGCCCTGCTTTATGTGTATACTGGATTGAATGACATATATATATATATATATATAAATTTATATATATATATTTTTAAAGTGTTGTGACTTTGTTTATATATATATATAAAGCACCTATCACCACATTAATAAACACTCTTTGGAAACACTCTGATGGCAGTGGTAAAAACAGGAGTTGGTTTGTTAGTACCTCAACACTTCTGTTTCCAACCAATTAAAAATAAAAAAATAGCCGCAAGGTTGCTTTTTATTTTTATTTTTTCCTGATGGCACTATTATTTTTACTGTTAATTTCACTCATAAATTTTCTTTCAAATAACTGAATATCCATGAACACTACTTAAAAAAAAAAAAAAAGTTTAAAAGTTTGAACATTTTAAAACTAGATTTTATTGAAGTTAGGGAAGAGAGGATGACTTCTTTCATACTACCTATGATTTGTGTATTTCCTTTCTATACTGAATACTTTTCAGCAAAATGCAGACAAGTAAGCATGACAAACACAATATTTAATGTACATTTAATTTTTCATTCTTTTAGATCCCTGTGAGCAAAACAGATTAATTTTTCCCTTTGTGGAGGAAATCTCTAATAATATGAAAATGGTAGAGACAGTGAAGGTGGTCACTATTAGTAATCATGAAGGTGTGGTAAGTATATGGTGAAGAACAAATCCTTAGGTACTGACTTGTCATGTGATTCTATTTGATAAAAGACTGAATATCATTAACATGTTAGCATATCATTTATATCATATGTTAGCATATGATGCCAGAAACCCTAATTTATTCTGGAGTATTGTATAATCAGAAGGACTCAAAAATTATCTATCACTTTTCTTTCATGTCTCATGCTTAAAAATGTTTCAGATTCTCATTTAAGACCGAAATTTCATAAGGAAGTCTGCAGACTAGGTTCCCAGTCTGTTTTTTATTAGATTGCTAAAAATGATGCTCAGATACTGAATGCTTAGATTTGGTTGAAATGTTTTATTGCAATCAGATAGATATTACCAATTAAAAAGGTATGATTACTTATATGCAAAAATTTCCTGGGATATCTTGACAGTTAAGAGGATATATATGATTTCTGAAAGAATTAAATGACTTGGTGAAGTAATTAAAATGCAGTATTTAGATTGAAAAAAGTTGATTTTCTTTTACCTATGAAATACGCTACGTTACAGCACATCACTTTGAAGGGCAAGGGTGCTTTCCAATTTAAGATATATTTAACTCTTTTTCCGGATATGATTTTTATATATATATATGAAATAGAAATTTAACATGTAAATTTAGGTTTTTGTTTGTTTGTTTTTAAGAATAATGTTTAATGGTGTAGTGGGTTTATGTGGGTTTTGGTAGCAGGAGGGCTGTAGTGGTGGCTTCTGTGAGAACAGTCCTGAAGTTGCCCCCTGTTAAGTAAAGGATAGTTACAGCTGGCTCCAAAGGGACCTACCATTGCCCTGAGCTGAGCCAGTGAGAGATGTTGTTTGCACCTCTGTGAAAGCAGATTTAAGAAAGTGGAAAAAACTGCTGCGCAACAGCAGCTGGGAGAGTGAGGAGTGAGAAACTGCTTCGCAGACCCCAAAGTCAGCGAAGGAGGGAGGAGTTGCTCCAGGCACCAGAACAGAAGTTCCCGTGTGGCCTGTGGAGAGGCCCCTGGTGGAGCAGGCTGTCCCCCTGCAGCCCATGGGTCCCACACGGAGCAGATCTCCACGCTGCAGCCCGTGGAGGAGCCCCCGGTGGAGCAGGTGGATGTGGCCTGGAGGAGGCTGCGGCCCATGGAGAGCCCCCACAGGAGCAGGCCCCGGGCCGGAGCTGCAGCCCGTGGAGAGGAGCCCACGCAGGAGCAGGAGTCTGGGGGGAGCTGCCGCCCGTGGGGGACCTGTGCTGGAGCAGTTTGCTCCTGGGGGATGGACCAAATGGTACGGACCCATGTGGGAGCAGTTCTCAAGGAGCTGCCTGTGGGAGACCCACGCAGGATCAGTTTGGGAAGGACAGCATCCTGTGAGAGGGACCCCACGTTTGAGCAGTGGCAGAGAATGACCGTGAAGGAGCAGCAGAGGAGAAGCACTGTAGACTGACTGCAAACCCCATTCCCCTTTTCCCCTGTACCCCTCAGGGAGAGGAGTTAGAAGAGGGTGGATGGGGGTAAGGTGTGTTTATTTGCTTTCTTTGTTTTTCACTTCTCTAGCTTGTAAGTAACAGGCAATAAATTTTACTAATCTCCCTATGCTGAGTCTGTTTTGCCCGTGATGATAATTGTCGAGTGCTCTCCCTGTCCTTTTGTCAACCCTTGAGACCCTTTCACTGTATTTTCTCCCCCTTTCGCTTTGAAGAGGGGGAGTGAGAGAGCGGTTGTGGTGGAGCTCAGCTGCCCACCACAAATGGAAATATAAATAACAGATAGAATACCTCTAGTGGTCAAGGAATAGTTATAATAAATTATACTATTCTGTGTATAGACACTTATAGGCATTCAGCTTGTAGAAGCTGAAGAAAGTACGAATTTCACATGAAAATGTGAAATTTACTGAGTACTGCATCCTTTCATGTCTGTGATATATCATGAAACAGTGCGTGAAGGAATATAGTTTAAAGCTGCCTTTTTTTTTTTTTTCTTATGGTTGTTGTTGCTTAATAGGAAGCTTACTATTTATGAAACCACAAATACTCCGGGTATGTCTGTTTATTCCAAGTCAGTGCTAGTCCAGGTAATTTCCACAGCATCTGATTTATTTCAGCTTGTTTGTCACTATTCTAAAATTAGATTGATTCTTCTTTTAGAAAGCAAAGCTTTTTAACCTTGCAGATATCATCCCCTGAGTTAAAGCTCAACTGTTTGCTGTAAAAGTAAAAGGTTTTGGTAGGCTTCTTCCCTATAGAGAATCAGTCTGCTCCAAGAACAGCACTCCAACAGGTAATTTACTTTTATAAACAGTATAAATAAAGCAAAAATAGAAGAAAATATCTCAAAACAGGGCTTCCTTACAGCACCCTTGTTGGTTTATTTCATTTCTTGCAGAAGGTCTACAAGCTGTTGCAGTTGGCTGTCGGTGGGAGGTCCTCAAGCTGTTCATGAAGAATTTAGGTAAGTAAAATTACAAGTTTTTTTTTTCCATTTTCACTAGCAGAAGTACAAGTTAAGAAGCTACCAGAGAGAGTTACTTAACAACCTACTTTTTCTTTTTAAAATGGTGAGGTTACAATACAAAGGTGTTCTTCCCCATAAGAATGCTAAAAATGTTTGTGATCTCAATTTACCTAGCTGTGCATTAAATCACATTCTTGCATGAATGTTTCCAGTAAAAATAACAGCAATATTTATCAAGAATAAAAAAAAAATTCTTTACGTAGTTAGTTTTGAGAACACAATAATTTCGTACTATTGCTGTGTGGTTAGTGTCAAATCACAGTTATGATCTTTCTGAACTCAACAGTACATATTGAAGTTTACAGCAACTCTACATCAAATGTATCTTCTTAAAAGTACGTTATTCTATGGAAGAATCCAAAGAAACTCCTCTTTAAAGGAAGATACAAACATAACTAAATTGCCCTGCAGTTAAGACCTTTGAGTTGAAGTGCTGAGATCTTTGGTGAATATACAGTTTTGACACCATGGTCCAGAATTATTACATATTTTCTGTAATTTCTGTACAGATTGCAGGCCTTCTGAAAGTTCTGTTGTTGCTGGTAGTGTGTTTTTTTTTTTTTTTTTAACATGTAGCTTAAAGATGGATGCATCTGTCAATATGCCTGAAAACTAAAGTAATTCATTAGTAAAATTTAATTTGTTCTAGACATTTATGAATATAAAAACTTAAACTGTAAACACATACATTTTTTCTCACTCAATAAAGTGAGTTCTGTTAAGAATAGGTTTCCCTTCTATTTTTGATACTCTCTCCCAAGTATTTACAGCAATATACTAAGAACACCACAGAGGCCTTAGATTGATTTCAGCAGGGGACCTACATTATCAGGTCAATGCCTATCACTTAGACAGTAATTTGTTTTCACTCTCCATTTCCCCTTCTCCCAAGTTCCCTTTGCCTTTTATTTCTACTTATTTCCCCAGACAACATTCTGTTGCTGAAACAGCAATACATATGCAACCAAGGGACTGAAAAAAAAAAAAAAAAAAAAAGAAGAGAAAAAAAAGAGAGAGATCAATTTCTTAAGAAAGTACATCCCTCATATTATCCATTATGTTAAGAAAGTGAAAAAAGGTACAGAACACAAGCCCTAGAACAGAATAGGGTTATGTTAGAAAGCACCAATCCAGTCAGTCTTTGGCAAAATGCAGTAGATAGTAGTAGGAGTAACTGGGCTTGCTCTTCCTTGTCATATTTTTGTGATAATCTTGCAATAAGGGCTTGCTATAGGGCTACCTACTATTTGTAAAATTAAACAAAAAAGTAAAAGCAGACAATAGGCAAAAGATCACACAAAAACATGCTGAAATATTTTAAGTCTAAACCCATGTATTGGTTTTACATAGAAGGGTTTTGGTAGTGGGGGACTGCAGGGATGGCCCCTGTGAGAAGAGTCCAGAAGCTGCCCCATGTCAGATCAGATCCAGTTTCAGCTGCCTCCAAAAGGGGCCTACTGCTTGCCAGGGCTGAGCCAATAAGAGACTTTGGTTGCTTACATGAGCAAATATGAGAGCATATTTAAGAAATGGAAAAAAAAAAAAAAAAAAAACCTGCTGTGTAACAGCAGCTGAGAGAGAGGAGTGAGCAGTTCTTGAAGATCTGCTGTCTGTGGGAAGCCCACACAGGATCAGTTAAGAAAGGGTGGCAACCTGTGGGATGGACCTCACATTGAGGCAGGGGCAGACAGTGACCATGAAAGAGCAGTGGAGATGAGGCATTATGGACTGAGTGCAGCCCCCTTTCCCTGTTCCCCTGCATCACTTGGGGGGAGGAGGTGGAACAGGGTGGATGGGGGGGAAGTGTTCCTTGTTTGCTTTTAGTTTCTCATTGCTCTAGTCTGCTAGTGATGGGCAATAAATTATATTAGTCTCCCTATGCCAAGTTTGTTTTGCCTGTGACAATAATTGTTGAGTGATCTCCCTGCCCTTATCTCAACCCATGAGCCCTTTTCATTGTGTTTTCTCCCCTTTCCCTTTGAAGAGGGGGAGTGAGAGAGTGGTTGTGGTACAGTTCAGCTGCTCAGCTGCATAAAACCACCACATCCCATTTGTGACATTTTGTGTATAAAAAGCACTTGTAATCTCTACTATGAACTTTTACAGAAAATATTTGAAAGACAATTATATCTTTGTCACCAAGATTTGTCAGGTTTCTACACATACTTTGAACCCAAAACATTTAGAAATGCTATAAAATTAGAACTTCTAATTCTCAAAGTTCATTCTCAGCATTTGAGGACAGAGTTTTGTTTTGTTTTGTTTTGTTTGTTTGTTTGTTTTGGTTGGTTGGTTGGCTGTTTTTGTTGTTGTTGTTGTTTTCTTGTTGTTGGTGGTGGTGGTTTTGCATGTACTTTTGGTAGTTGTCACAGACTGCTCTCAAATTGAAATCTCCAAAACAGGTTGATAAATTTAAAACTCCATAAGTGTCCTGTGAATAACAATTCCTTTTGATTTTTGTTTTCACATGGAATTACTAATAATCTGTAGGGAAAAAAAAAAAAAAAAACCTGTACCATGACCATACTGTTTTATCTGTGCTATCTTGTCATATGTGGGGAGCAAGGGAGATGGAGTAAAATCTGGCTATAAATTTCTGAGTTGGGATTATTGTAAGATGATTTCTTTACGAGTCTGGTCTGAAGCAGACCCATTTTGAAACTGAAAGATTTTCAAATTTCCCTGTTGTACTGTTTATCACTTTTGGGGGCTGGTTTAAGCCCCCAGAGCTTCTGGTTGTACTGTGTAGCACTGGCTTATGATATGATAAAGTTACTGGTCATGAGTCTGATTTGGTATTTGTACTCAGCATTGCCATCATCTTCATACTTTGGGAACCATACCTCAGAAATTATTAATAATTACACTTTTTACCTTTTCTGCAATCTGTGGTAGAGATGAGGGAGAACACTTTCCCCCACTCCTTCACCTTGCCCTTCTCTCTCAGGCTAGAATGTTCCTATTGCTGTCTACTGAATGAGCTTCTAGTTTTGTTTATGGTTAAACAACTATTTAAGGACTAGAGGGGCCCTGCCTCCAGCCACCTGGAGGAAAGGCACAACCAGGTTTATTAGACTGTGTGGATTCCATGGCCTGGCACATCAGTCCCACAAGAGTATAAGACTCTAGTGGACACCAGTGCACAGTGTATCCTAATGCCATCAAGACATAAAGGGACAGAACTCATCTGTATTTCTGGAGTGACAGGGGGATCCCAACAGCTAACTGTATTGGAGGCCAAAGTGAGCCTACGTGGGTGTGTGTAGGGTGTGGCAAAAGCACCCTATTGTGACTAACCTTGAGGCTCCAAGGCTCCGTGCATCCTTGGCATAGACTACCTCAGAAGACCCCAAAGGGTTCCCATTGATGTTTTTTTTTGGCATAGCTGCCTTGGAGACAGGAACTATCTTTCCTGGTCTTTTGGAGGACCCTTCTCTTACAGGGTTGCTGAGGGTTAGAGCAGGTGCCAGCTGCTACCACAATGGTGCACTGACAGCAATATTGCACCCAGACTCCCTAATTCATATCCACAATCTGATTCATTTCATTTTCACTTGCGGGGGTGCTTTTAGTACTCCCGGAATTGACTGCCCCAAGGGTGGAAACACAGCCCTATCATTTGCCATGGACTGATTCACACTGCACTGGAACAGGAACTGAAGCTCCTGAACACCTGCAATACATTGATGACATCATCATGTGGGGCAACCCAGCAGAAGTTGTTTTTGAGAAGGGGAAGGAAATTGTCTGAATCCTTCTGAAAGATGGTTTTGCCGTAAAGCAAAGTGGGGTCAAGGGACCTGCACAGAAGATCCAGTTTTTGGGAATAAAATGGCAAGCTGGGCATCATCAGATCCCAATGGATGTGCTCAACGAAATGACAGCTATGTTTCCACCAACTAGCAAAAAGGAAACACAAGCTTTCTTAGGTATCATGGGGTTTTGGAGAATGCATATTCCAAATTAGTCTGATTGTAAACCCGCTCTACCAAGTGACCTGGAAGAAGAATGATTTCAGATGGAGCAATGACAAGCCTTTGAACAAATTAAACAGGAGATAGTTCATGCAGGAGTACTCGGGCCAGTCCAGGCAGGGCAGGATGTAAAAAATGTGTTCTACACTGCAGTCAGGGAGAATGGCCCTCCCTGGAGCCTCTGGCAGAAAGTACCAGGGGAAACCTGAGGTCATCTCCTAGGGTTTTGGAGTCCAGGATGCAGTTGATTTCAGGCCTACTATACTCCAACTGAAAAGGAGAATTTGGCAGCATATGAATTCTTGATGAACAATAGAATTGGGAGAGGCTGTCAGGAGTTGGGGGAACCACTGCTCAGGGGCAGGCTGTGCATCAGTCGATGGTGAGCAGTTGCATTTTGCATTACTTGCTTTGTATACTCCTATATCAGCTTTGTCATTATTATTATTATTCTTTTCCCTTTCTCTTCTGTCCTATTACATCTATGAGTTCTGTTCTATCTCAACGCACAACTTTTACATTTTCTTTTCCGATTCTCTTCCCCTCCCACTGTGGGGAGCAGGGAGTGAATGAATGGCTTATCTGCCTGCTGGGTTAAATGACAATAAGCCCCTAAGTGAAGTAATGACAATTTATATGAAGATTTATTTCCAACATCAGTGAAGCCTGAAGCCCTGATTTGGAAGACCATGACTGTGGGAATGATAAACTCCCAGCCAACTCCAGACGTATGCACGCTTTTCTGCTCCAGCTGGATGCATATAAGTCTGTGAGGCCCAATGGGATTTATCCCAGGGTTCTCAGAGATCTGGCTGATAATATCACAAGACCTGTCTCAATTATTTTTGAACAGTATCAGGAATCTGGATAGGTTCCAGTCTACTGGAAGCAGGCAAATGTCCCAATTTTCAAGAAGGGTAAGAGAGAAGACCCTGGTAATTATAGGCCTGTCAGTCTCACTTCAGTGCCTGTTAAAATTATGGAGAAGATTATTCTGGGAGTTACTGAAAAGCACTTGATAGACAATACAGTCATTGGTCACAGCCAACAGAGGTTCACAAGGGGAAAGTCCTGTTTAATGAACTTAATTTTCTTTTATGACAAGGTTACCCATCTAGTTGACCAAGGAAAGCCAATTGATATAATCTTTTCAGATTTCAGCAAAGCTTTCAATACTGTTTCTCACAGTATCCCTCTGGACAAAATATCCGGTACACAGATAGACAGGGTCAGTGAACAATCGGCTGATGGGTCAGGCTTAAAGTGTTACAGGAAAAGAGGTTACCTCAAGCTGGCTTCCAGTCACTAGTGGGGTTCCCCAGGGTTCCATTTTAGGGACAGTTCTCTTCTGTTTTTATAAATGATTTGGATGCAGAACTCAACTGCATACTAAGTAAGTTTGCAGTTAATACTAAATAAGGAGGAGATGTTGACTCCAGAGAGGCCCTGTAGAGAGGTCTTGACAAATGAGAGGACTGGGCAATCACCAACTTCTTGAAGTTTAACAAGAACAAGTGCTAGATTCTACACCTGAGATAGGGCAACCCTGGATATACATATAGACTGGGCCATGAGAGGCTGGCAGTGTGCCATGACAGTCAAAAGGGCCAACTTTTTGGGGTGCATGAAGTACAGCTTTGCTAGACATTTGAGGGAAGTAATTGTTTTGCTCTACTCTGCACTGATGCATCCTCTCCTCAGTACTGTGTGCAGTTTTGGGCTTCACAACAGGAAAGGCATATAACTGCTAGTGTCCAAAGGAGGGCTACAAAGACGGTAAAAGGTCTAAAGGGGATGACGTATGTGGAAGAGCTGAAGTTGCTTGGTTTGTTCAGCCTAGATAGGAAGAGACTGAGGGGCAACCTCATTGCAGTCTTCAGCTTCCTCACAATGGGGAGCAGAGAGGAAGGTGCTGATCTCTCTGGTGACCAGGATAGGGCCGAAGAGAATGGCATGAAACATCAAGAGAAGTTCATGTTGGATTTTACGAAAAGGTTCTTCACTGAGAGAGTGGTCTGGCCCTGGAACAAGTTTGCCAGTGAAATGGTCAAAACCCCAAACCTACTGGAGTTCAAGAAGCATTTGGACAGTGCTCTCAGACATATGGTTTAATTTTTATGTAGGCTTGTGTAGAGCCAGGAGTTGGACACAATGATTGTGTGGGTCCCTTCTAACTCGTGATATTGTATGATTCTATGCATGTAGTTTAATGTATAAATATATAATGTAATTCAGAGAAAGTACAGTCAGGATCATATCTCTGTACATAAAGATTGCCTATTTTCTTAAAAGGAATTTCTTCCTACACTAAACATTTTGTATTGTTAATAACAATTTATATATCATAAAAAAAATCGACTTATTTCTGATGTGCAATAAGGAGTTGTGTGGGTTTTTTTTTCTTTTTTTCTTTTTTTTTCTTCCCATGGAATAACAAATAAACAGGCAAGTATCCTTCCTTCCAAAAATCAATTAAAAATTACATGTATAGAAAAACACTAGATTAAAAGATGTTTACACATTTTTGTGCCCAAATTTAATGTTGCATATTTTTATTAATAAAAAAAAAGTAAGGTGAAATGGAGTTGGAATGAGATTTCACTAGTCTGAATTTAAAACGATTTTAGTTAATATTCAGTTGCCCTAGTGATGGCAGACATCTGTAGAACTAGATGTGGCAATCTTCAGAATTAAAACAATATATTAATATTGCAAATGACAAGAAAATACAGTCTTAAACTGAGATGCTGAATATTGACCTATATTTTTCACATAAGGAGTACAGAAGGCTATATTGGTGATTTTGGCTGACCTCTAGCAAGGATGGTCTGTCCAAATAAAATAATCCTTCCATAAATGCAAGTCAGAATATGAGGCACTGTAATTCATTAATAACTTCACAAAATTTGGATCAGAAGAATATTCATATATATGGGAATACAAGAAAACTATTTCTGTATGCCTATGCCTACTTAAATGAAATATCTGAGTGTTCACTTAGAAAGAATCAAACAATATAGGTTGAAAACTACAATAATATTTCTTTTCCTTCTCTCTTCACCAATTTGAGATTTTTCTGCAATGCATGTGTGTTTTCCCGGTGTCCCAAAATAGCTACTTCAAATTGGAAAGCAGAAAAACATTGTTTTAAATGAGTACTTTTTTTTTTTCTAGTGAAGTTTTCTCTCTTTATATTTTTATTTCTTTATATATATGTATATATATATATTTATATATTTTTTAATGTGGGAATCTGACATTCCTTCTCATGATTATCCTCTTTTTATACTTGTCCACCCCCCCTTTTTTTTACATATATTAAATGGCATGTAACTGCACTCTTCTTTCACTTCCAAAAGGATAATTGGAGCTTAAATGCATTACAGTTATTTCAACTGTTCATCTACTAGAGACATAATTTATCCAGTGCAGATATTTCAAAAAATAATAATAATAATAATAAAAATCTAAAAAAAAAAAAGTACACTATAGAAGAATGTGTTTTTACAATATATATAATACTTAGAATAATTTTACATTCTGGTATAAATAAATTTCTATTTAATCTCCCAAAAGAAGAATGACCATGCAAAGTAGCTTTTTCTCCTGGTTGTTACACTAGCAGAATAAGAATCTTCTTTCTAATTGATTTGAATTAGAAGATTTTAACTGATTTTCTCCTAAATAGATGCATTGAGTTTACTTACTTGGGTTATTTGCCTTGTATGTTTAGAGCAATAACTTCAAGGCTCTCCAGCCTGTATCACCAACAGTTTCTTGTATTTTCAAGTGGATTTGAAAAGGTGAGGTAAACTAAAATTTTAGGTAAATTCTGTATTTTATATATATAAGTCTTGAGAGATCACAAATGTATTATTTTGCAAGATAAATCACTCTCTTTGGAAGGCTAAAAATAGCAAAGCTGAGGGAACTGGTTGATAGCAACTGGGAGGGCCTAAGAACAAGCCTTACTGTGAGGTACATTTTGGCTGCTAAAGAGTAGGACCTTGAGTTTGCAGTTTTGTCCATGTGATTCAATGAAGATTGTTGTACCTGAGCACTGGTACACAGTATAACCCCACTGACTGAACTGAAATCTTTCCTCTCTTCTGATACGTCTGTTGCAAGACCTAACCTGCAGCAAGGCAGAGATTTGTGGAAAACTGGGGAAAAAAGATGTTATTATGCATTGCGTGAAAGACTAAGGAAAATGGATTTGGAATCTTACTGTTGATTAGGTTCTGAAGTGCCAGTAGAACCTTTAAATAGCATATTATCTGTGCCATATGAGAACTAGTTTATTTTAGCACAAGGATTTACTCATCCACTTCACCTACACCACACTGTGTAAATTAACTGATAAAATCTTCCATCTCTATACAGGATTTCTTTAAGTGGAGACAAAATAATAAAAGCCATACCTAGGAAACAGGTTCCCTTGATTGTGTCTGTTCTAAAGAAAACAATAGAACCAATAAACTCTGTTACAGCAGAAGGAAAAGACTTAAAGGGCTTACCACACAGAGCACATTTAGAATTTGCAAGCAGCTAGCTCTTTTAATTAGTTTAAGCCTGTAATGTACCTAATACCTCTTCTCAAACTGATGTCAATGAATTTGTAAATGCAATGAAACCAAGAATAAATCTGACGTTCTAGGTTTAATTCCTACTATATTGAATCACAGAATCATGTAGCTTAGAAGGGAACTCCACAAGTTTTCTAGGTCAACCCCAATCTCAAAGCATGTCAAGCTAGAAGAGGTTGCTCTGAGCTACGTTCAACCAAGTTCTGAAAATCTCCAGGGATGGAGAATCAAAACCTATCCAGGAAACCTGTTCCTATGTGTGACCACTCTCACCATAGTTTTGTTGTTGTTGTTGTTGTTGTTTTTTATTTTTATTTTCTGTCTACTGACTTGGAATTTCTCATGTTCCAAGCCTACTTCCTCTGTTTCTTCATCCTCTGCTCCAGCCTCTGACTGTCTTAGTGGTCCTCCACTAAACTTGCTCTAGTATGTTAATGTCTTTCCTGTGCTAGGAAGGCCAAAACACTGCAAATATTTTCACAAGTGGTTAAGAAAGATGAATAAATTCCTTCTAGAACAGACCAATATGGAACTGGCCTTTCTTGCTGCAGGGAAGTGCTGCTGATGCATGTTCAACACATTCACAACAACCTTCAGATCTTCTGTAAAGCTACTTTCTAGTCGTTCACCTCCAGGCCTGTACTGTTTCAAAGTGCTAGTCCATCCCTGATAAAGGTACTTTATATGTGCATTTGTTGAATTCCGTATATTCGCTCTCAGTGTATATCTCAGGAAATGTCCTCTATATATAGCCTACAGAGGATTGTATACTCAGTAATTGAACTGTAAATTAATTTTTTTCCTAACTCTTTATTCTATGTTTCATTAAAAAAAAAAAATCAAGATAAAGAGTGGAAGCAAATATTTTAAACGGATGACATTGCAAGTAATCATTTGTTGTGATGTTCCTGAAAAAGATATTCCAGTTTCAAAGTGAGGTATGTGACATTTGTCCATGATGACCTTATTCACAAAAAAAAAAAAAAAAAAGTGATTGAGAAATGTTAACTTGTAGAAATGAAATAACATTCTTTCTTGCTTTCTAACGATTTTTCTCTGTGATCTCCTAAAAGAGAAATGATCATTACATGAACTGGAAGAAAGATATTTTTAGAGTAAATTAATCGGTAGACCTTCTTGACATGTTACACAATGGTTTTGATCTGTGTCAACACAATTTTCTTGGGCTTTGGATATTTTAATTAAGCAGAAGATGTTCATATTAAGTGTGACCTTTTGGGTGTTTATCCATGATAAGAATTATTCTGCAGTGTCAAGAAGCCATTTAAAGAGCACAATGAAGATGATAAACATAACAAAACAGTATTGGTTTTGCTTATGTAATAGAGTGGCCATTTCTCTTCAGTTAAAATGTCTGACTACATTTAGATTCTACTAAAGCATCTTCCTATCTGCTATGCTCACAGGGACTCTGATTTTCTGAAACTTATCAATTTAAAGCTAAAATGGGATACAGGATTCCTGGATTTTTTTTTCTTTCTTTCAACAGCTTCTTTGCTGTTTGTTTTGTTTTTCTAGAAATTATATCAAAAATATTTTATGAGTTGTATAATAATGCTTCAACAATCTTGAACGCTTGATTTTACTTCCTTTGCTTCTTAAAAGCAAAGTTCTTATCAAATATCTTTCAAATATCAGATGAAACAAACTGTGAAGTACTGTGTGTTTCTGTGTCTTCAAACTGTTTTTTTTAGACCAAAGCCAGGAAAAAAAAAAAAAAAATAGGTGCTTGTCTTTTGCTATCTTCTGTTGGCTGAGATTTTAGCTCTTTAATTTTTTTTTTTCTGCAGAAGCAGGGTTCTCAAACAAGAATCCATTACCTTCTCAGGCCTCTCTAGCCTCACTTCTATTTCCTATTCATGGAACATAATATCTTTTACACAAAATACAGTAATCTTCCCCCTACCAATCTTTTTGTTCTAGTCTTATGGTAACTCCCTCTAGTCCTGGCCTATTTTTAAACCAGCCTATTCAAAAACTTGTGCTCAGGATAAATCCATGAAAAATATTAAATCATGGAAACTGGCTTTTGTGTATTTTTGTTTTAACTCTATTGAGTCTTTGAAGAAAACCCATAGCTTATTTAGCATATGATTCCAAGCACTTTTGGCACACTTTCTGACTCCAGCTTGTAGTAGAACTTTCTCTGACATCGAATGCAACTGTATGCATGGATTAAAAACAGATAGCACCCTTCTTCAGTGTATAATAACTGTCTGAACTCTATGGAAAAGCAAATTTCTCTTCTAATACAAGTTATAGTAGTTTTAAGAAATTTTGTTTATATTTTGCAAATAGTGATGATAACTAGATCGTTTAGGTCAAATGAATGTATTTACCAACCTAACCATCAACTGAGTTATGTATGTACAGAATTGTTATTAAGAGCTACAGAATTATGAATAAAAGAATGCCTTGAAATCCTTTAGAAGTTCTAAAATGTATGTAATCCAAGTAAAATTAATAGCTGAAGCGCAAGCACAATTCCCAGTAATTCAAAATGATAACAAGTCTGTCAATTCTCTATTGCCTGATAGTGAATTGATAGTGAATTAAGAACTGAGCATCCTTAAGCTATTTACATCTTTTTTAATATTCTCTGGTTAAGTGCATTGGTCCTCCACAAAAACAAGAAATGTCAAAAACTATAATAGCTACACAAAATGCCAAAAAAATGAAGTGAAAATAAGAAAAATATATCATTTATATTATAATATTTTGTGAACATGCAAATAACCTCTAAAGAAATCAGTAATAAGTAAAATAATAAATTTAGAACATAGCTTTCTCAGGGCTAGATTCTACAACTAACTTTTGATATTATTTGTGTTATGTTGCTAAGCAGTGATATGAGAGCATTTCAGACTATTGATCTGCTTGGGTCAAAAATGCTTTTTTAAAAATCATTCTTAACCTGGTATACATGTTGTGAAAGCAGTGATTATGTTTTACAGATTGCACATATAGATCATGCTGCACTTTTTCCTATGTTTTCTACTTTTTTTTTATAGTAGATATGTTCTTTAGGGCTCAATAATATTCATGAACACATGCTTCTGTGCACTGAATAAAATTCAAAAAGAAACTTAAGACATCAGGGACATTCTGGGTGCTGACTGGTGTGAGAGTAACTTTGGGATCTGTGAGTCTTGAACTTCAGCCACCACTGTGCTCTTGTGGCAAAGAAGACAAATAGTATCCTGGGGTGCATTAAGAAAACCATTGCCATCAGGTTGAGGAAGGTGTCCCTTCCCCTCCACCCAGCACAGCTGAGGCCACACCTCGAGTCCTGTGTCCAGCTCTGGGATCCCCAGAACAAGAGACACATGGACATACTAAAGGGAGTCCAGTGAAGGGCCATGAAGATAGTGAAGGGACTACATCATTTCTCATATGAGGAGAGGCTGAGAGATGTGAGGCTATTTAGCCTGAAAAAAAAAAAAAGCCAAGGAGATATTTTATCAGTGTGAAGAGAGTAAGGAAGGTGGAGCCAGACTCTTCTTAGTGTTGTCCAATGGCAGGAAAAGAGGCAATGGGCACAATCTGAAACACAGGAAATTCCACTTAAAACCAAGATTTATTTTATTTTATTTTATTTTATTTTATTTTATTTTATTTTATTTTATTTTATTTTATTTTATTTTATTTTATTTTATTTTATTTTATTTTAATTTAATTTTATTTTATTTTATTTTTATTTTATCTTTTCACTGTGAGGGTGGTCGAGCACTGGAACAGGTTTCCCAGAGTGTTTGTGGAGATGTTCAAAACGCAGCTGGACCTGGTCCACAGCAGCCTGCTCTAGATACACTCCTGAACACAGGGGAGTTCCACTAGATGGTCTCCAGTGAACCCTTCCTACCACAACCCTCCTGTGATTCTGTCATGCTTTATTAAGAAAAGGTATTAAAACATAGGGCCATTACCTCAAATATAACTCTATGCTAACATCTAGTTTAGTTCCACAAATATCTTCAAATAGGTATGTGAAATAAAACAAGGATGCAGATATACAGCATATCTCATATTTGAGATATACAACGCTGTTGTGTTTTGACATATAAATTATATATTTCATATATATTCTTAAGTACTTAATATCTTTCAGTCGTGTTTTCTATAAGACTTTAAGAAATATGTTCATTAAAGGTTTGTTGGAAGTCGTTTAGTACCGTATGTTCCAATAAATTGTTTTAGTGTAAAAAACATATAACAAGGTACACATTTGACTGCATGAATCAAATCAGCTTTTCCATTCTTCGTCATTGTAGTGTCTTTAGATATTTTCATAGATAATGCACATTAACCATTACCCAGTAGCTAGCACAAATAATTCAAGCTTTAGTAAGCTATATTTTATGAGTAAGAGATGGGAGATATACCAAAAGGTCCTGAAATAATTCTGGCAATGGGAAAGTTTCAGAAATTGCCTGTTGCTGAGTGTTCAGTCATTCAGATATTTATTTATTCAATATTCACCTGTTAGAGAATGACAGTACTGCTTCTATCATTTGAAATAGAGAGGAGCATGTCAATATTTACTTTAATGTTTAATGTAAAACGTTTGTTGGGGATTGCTTATATTCTATAAGTGTCAATCTTTTCTTATACTTCTACAGTATATTTCTCTTTTATTTGATCAAAAATAATGTAATGATAATAAAAAAGCATTCGTAGGATATAAGTAAGACCAAAAAAAGAGGAGCCAAGGATCTACCGTTTGTAGACTACACTTTATAATTTATAAGGCTAAGACACCTTTGCCCCTCCAATGCACTGATTTTGAGAGTAATTAAATCCTCAACTTCTTTTAACATAAAGAACATATCCATGTGGTTGGGACTCACTTTATTTTTTATTTATTCACCATTATTTTTATTTATTTATTTATTTATTTATTTATTTTAATTTTTATTCCTGTTAATTCACTTAAGAGTTAAGGTTTTCTGTTAAAGTTTACACCTCTGCAGGATGTTACTTTTATGTTATGCAAATGAAGAGCGGTACAAATATATGCTATTGCTTTAAAAGAATGTGAACATATAGTTAAAAATATAAGACAATCCATAAATAATACATGATTTTGTTTCCAGAAATTTTATTTTTATTTTTTTTCCCCTATTATTTTCAATGTTTTTGTTATTTAATAAATCACTTATATTGCAAATAGAAATCTGAGTATGAAAATTTGAACAATCCCACTAATAAAAAGATTGTAAACTATAACAACAAAATATCTGTTAAAACTCTTAAAAATAAAGCTCTGTTTTGAATCTGAGTTCAGCTGCAAGTTTGTCTCGATACTTGAATAAGCGATGATGCATTCTTGCTACAACAACACATCTAAGAATATGGGCTGTGTTTCAAAGCTTTATAAAAATACACCCTTCCATTAGCAATTCCCTTCTGGGAAGTAGCATTTTGCAACATCATTCCAGTCAGTCTGAAGGTATGTCGCTCGTACTTGCCAGGTGTGTCACTCGTACTTTGCAGTAAACTGAGTAAGTGAAGTAAAAGATCTGCACACTCTAATGCCTTTGCTCCCACCCCAGCTCTCAAGACAAAGGAGGTAAACAGACTGGGCAGAGGTAAATAGACCTGTTCCTGTAAGAGCACCAGTAGCTATTTATTTATAAAAGTGAATAAGGCAACTTGTTAACATGTGCAGACATTGAAGCAGTAGGATTTTCATTTTCACAGAGAAAAAAAAAAAAGTTTGAATTTCATGTATAATCACTGATACATCCATTTTGACATGTGAAGAATAATTTATGTAAGACTATTTCTGTAAAAATAAATAATATAATATGGCATAACACTACTAAAACCTTTCAGATCATAACAGTATAAATGAGTTTGGAATTCAAGAAAATGTGGAAAAGAATATAAATCAGTGGTTCATTTTTGTTTCATTTAACAAATATATATAAATATATTATTTTTTCATTTTAGTAATATAATAAAGCATAAACTCATGCTGTCCTAAAAAAAGAAAAAATCAACAATTTTACTACGTCTCACTGATAACCTACATAAAGTATGGAATATTAGTACAGCTCTATTCTCAGCTTTAAATAAGAGCATGAACTTTTCAGAACACAAAATATTTCAAAAACAAAGAAGAGTTTTATCATTAACTGTCCTGATAAGAACGCCCATTGGATACTGTGGAATTGATACTCATCTGGTCAGTAGCTAAGCACCAATTCACATAGTGGGTAATTTGGTAATGGTCTATTACAAAAGCAAGGCTAGTCTGCTCTGATATTTACCATTAGATTAGAAGAGTAAGCAGCTTTCTCTTTTTTGTTCCCTGGGGCTTCTTTTAACAAACTGAAGTGGTCTCCTGTAAAAGAAGGGACAATAAACTACAATACTCTGAGAGGGTGAAAGTGCTAGTAGACCTCACATGTGCAAGTATACTTGAGTATAAAGTTTCCACTTTTTTTTTTTTTCTTCAGTAACCTTGGGGACAAAAAGCAAACAAATACAAACCACAAGGCAATAGAATGGGACAGTATAACCCTTTACTGAACTGAGCCTCTAGAGTTCAGAAAGAAAATGCATGTGATATAAAATAGTCTTGCTGATGACACTAAAATTATCTATAATAATTTAGGTTAAAGTGCTGTCTTCCTGAGGCAATAGGCTCTTTGTACCAGCTCTTGTCAAAAATCAGGATTCATTTTTACATTCTTGGTTAGTGACACATATTAAGGTTTCATTTTATTCTTTGTACTTAAATTGCATTTTGCCAAAGGCAATCATTTAAGATAGAGTTCATTAACGTACGTTATTCCATTTTAGTTTTTGTGTAGACAGCAAAGAGGAAAAAAAAATGTATGCTGAGAAGTGAAAGACGTTGAAACATAATTTATTTTGACAACAATACCGTTATAGCAGCAAGATAAGAAAAATATTTTAATGGAGTTACATACAAATTGTTCGTTTATTTTATCATTCAGATTGCAACAAAGCAGAAAAACCTGAAAATATTTTGTTCCCTCAAATAACATGGAGTTTGTTTATTTATCTATTTATTTATTTTCACTTCAACTGGATCACCTTTCAATTTGCATTGCTTTAAAATATCCAGGTAAAAAGTTTCAGATTCAAAACCTTTAGAGGGTTAAAGTCAATTACTTTTCTTTTTCTTTTTCTTTTTCTTTCTTTCTTTCTTTCTTTCTTTCTTTCTTTCTTTCTTTCTTTCTTTCTTTCTTTCTTTCTTTCTTTCTTTCTTTCTTTCTTTCTTTCTTTCTTTCTTTCTTTTTCTTTCTTTCTTTCTTTCTTCCTTCCTTCCTTCCTTCCTTCCTTCCTTTCTTTCTTCCTTTCTTTCTTCCTTTCTTTCTTTCTCATTCTCTTTCTTTCTTTCTTTCTTTCTTTCTTTCTTTCTTTTTCTTTCTTTCTTTCTTTCTTTTTCTCTTTCTTTCTCTTTCTTTCTTTTTCTCTTTCTTTTTCTTTCTTTCTTTCTTTCTTTCTTTTTCTTTTTCTTTCTTTCTTTCTTTATTTTTCTCTTTCCTTCCTTCCTTCCTTCCTTCCTTCCTTCCTTCCTTCCTTCCTTCCTTCCTTCCTTCCTTCCTTCTTTCCTTCCTTCCTTCCTTCCTTCTTCTTTCTTTCTTTCTTTCTTTCTTTCTTTCTTTCTTTCTTTCTTTCTTTCTTTCTTTCTTTCTTTCTTTCTTTCTTTCTTTCTTTCTTTCTTTCTTTTCTTTCTTTCCTTCCTTCCTTCTTCCTTCCTTCCTTCCTTCCTTCCTTCCTTCCTTCCTTCCTTCCTTCCTTCCTTCCTTCCTTCCTTCCTTCCTTCCTTCCTTCCTTCCTTCCTTCCTTTTCCTTTCTTTCCTTCTCTTTCTTTCTTTCTTTCTTTCTTTCTTTCTTTCTTTCTTTCTTTCTTTCTTTCTTTCTTTCTTTCTTTCTTCTCTTCTCTTCTCTTCTCTTCTCTTCTCTTTCTTCTCTTCTCTTCTCTTCTCTTCTCTTCTCTTCTCTTCTCTTCTCTTCTCTTCTCTTCTCTTCTCTTCTCTCTCTTCTCTTCTCTTCTCTTCTCTTCTCTTCTCTTCTCTTCTCTTCTCTTTCTCTTTCTCTTTCTCTTTCTCTTTCTCTTTAGACTACAATTTCTTTAATCTGGTCAAAACTGATGTGAAGTGCAAGTAGAATATCAGAAAGAAAGAAATATGAAAGAGCTCTGAAGTGCAGAAAATTGATGATTGTGAAGCAAGCTGGCTTAAATTTTTAAACTGCAAAATCTATAGTTCATATAATTTTATTCTTAATGATCTGAACAACTGTCATGAGGTTACACTCCATTCACCACACATAAATGTGGAATTAAGAGACAGTATTCAAATCTTCAGTGCTAAATTCCTTTTGGGAAATCAGGAATATGAATACATATACTGTGAAATCTATTTGAAGGCTTTTTAATTATTTAGGGATTTCATAAGGGGCTTTGAATTTGTTTTTGTTTATGTTGTTGTGTTAATTGTTGCTTTGTTTAAAGAGGTTTTGCTTAGAACCTCTAAACTGATGGACTGGTAGACAATTTGTCAGACTGGGTGTGTGTCATACTGGAGCAAAATGCAAAGACTAAAATTCAAGCTATTGTAATTTCAAGTAATTTTCAAGAGAAATTAGAGACAGCAAGAAAATAAACAAATCTACACTACCTCTCAGGCCTAATTCAAAGTGTTAAGAGTTCAAGAGCTGCTCTGAAATAGAGACTGTGATGTACACCAATGAACAATTTTTCAGAGCCAAAAGAGCAACCAAAAAGTGATGGTCATATCCATACGGTTAGGGGCCTTCAATGCACAATTTACAAGTAGAGATTGAGAATACTGGCCTTGCTTAATTAGAAGGAGATGAGGTTAGTAGGTAAACTGTTAGAAGCCTACATGGCATTGTTGAGGTCACACCTGGAGTACTGTGTCCAGTTCTGGGCTCCCCAGTACAAGAGAGACCTGAACATAAAAGAAAGGAGTCCAACAGCGGCCATCAAGATGATGAAAGGACTGGAGTACCTCTCCTACAAGGAGAGGCTGAGAGAGTTGGGACTGTCCAGCCTGGAGACAAGGAGGCTCAGGGAAGATCTTATCAAGGTCTGTAAACACCTGAAAGGAGGGTGCAAAGAAGATGGAGCCAGGCTCTTTTCAGTGGTTCCCAGTGCCCAGGCAAGAAGCAATGAGCACAAACTGGAACCCAAGAAGTTCCAATGAAACATCAGGAAGCACTTCTTCACTGTAAGGGTGGCAGAGCACTGGAATAGGTTGCCCAGAGAGGTCTCCTTCCTTGGAGATCTTCAATAGCTGCCTGGTTCTAGGCAACCTGTTCTGGGTGTCCCTGCTTGAACGGGGGGGCTGGGCCACATGACCTCCACAGGTCCCTTCCAACCTTAACCATTCTGCAATTCTGTGAAAGAGAGTTACAAATGCAGCACAGGTTAGCAAGGGGCAATGGCTACAAATTGTAGTTTAGGAAGCTCAAAAGCACTGGAGCAGATTGATCCAGGATATTGTAAAATTTGCATCCTATGAGTTTTTTTTTTTAAGACTAATCAAAGTCACAGATAGCAAATCTTATGTTGACAACAATCCCGTTTAACAATGGACCTTGGACTAGGTGAATTTTAGAGATTCATTCCGAACAACATTGCTGTGTTTTTGTGAATAAAAATACAACAATTGATCAGTCAATCAATCAAATAATCAAACCAAAGAACTAAACAACCAAACAAAACCAAAAGCAGCAAAAGCAACAGCAAAACATGGATGGGCAGTTTAAATGTAAATCAAAAGAAAGGGGGCCTCCCTTCCCATACCTGCTGTCTTCTACAAACACCGCTTCTTGAACCTGATTTTTATTGTTTTTTAATATTTAAACTTTTTTTTTTTTCCTAAGAATTTGGCACCACCCATTGCATCCCTTCATCATTGTCACATGCTTATTAGGTTCATCTTTACAAAAATAATAAAAGCATTGCTATATACATTTGCTACTCCTTTTCCTACTTACTGAGGATCTTGTATGCTCTATGTTTACCCATAGATCAATGACTTTAGACAAGAAACATGAAACAAAATTCTTCATGTGAGTCCTAAAGTAGGTTCAGCAAAAGCATCTGATAAAAAGTGACTATGTAGCCTCTTCATCTGTCTGGAAACACAAACTGAACCTTGTAACAGCATTTATACCTGATTTACATCCAGATGGACTTTCTTCACACTGCATTAGGTAAAAAATATTTTTTAGTTAAAAAAAAATAAATGTATATATATATATGTATATATATACAAACAAAAGTCTAAAACAGTAAGTTTGAAACCAGTCCAGTCAAGCTGTCCTGCTTCCTCCAAGCATAGCACAATCATTTCCGAGATAAAAGTATAGAGTACTTCAAGCATGAAATGAGTGAACTGACATCAAGAAATAAAATTGTCCATTCAACTGCCACTGCAAATAATAAAGTGCTTGAATATCTTTTGATGTGAACCACCAAATTTTAAAGCTGAAAAGCCTTACACCATCATAGATGTACTGTTTCTATCTATAGAACAAGACAGTATAATAAGGAAAATGTACTACAGCAAGATTATTGAATACCTTATTCATATATCATGTCACGCCAAAATCAAAGGATGATTAAAGATACCTAAATCAGCTTACAGATCTAACCAGGAGCTTTTATTGCTTTTATGTGGTGTTGCAAGATGCTTCTCTCACCAAAATATTTCTCAGTTTGCAGCTCCCAAGTATATAGAAAAGATGCTCTGTATATTTGAAGATTTTCTATAGGGAAAGGATAAAAACAAAATAAAGGATAAAAATGAAAGTGTATTGAGATGCATACAGGTAGTACGTGTTTAATGAACAAGAATCTTTATACATGCTCATAAACTAGCCATTAATATCCACCCGGAGCAATAGTCATTGGGAAGCACTGACATATAAGAAAGTGCCAAAGAACGTGACAATTTTGGACACATCTATCTGTAAAATCATTCTCTGTCTAAGCTCTGTTAATGAATTGTCTGGATGGTTTGAAAAAGTTGGATTACACACACACGCACTTGCCCCATTAGCATCTCACTGAGCAAGTGTCATCTTTAAATTGCAACCTGTCCTTGCTGGATACTTATTTAAATGTTTTGGTATGACATCATAACTAAAACTTAAGAAATAGGGGACATTTTTCAATATGTTTGGAAAGGTGGGGAAAAAAAAGGAAAATAAAAGAGAGACCTTTACTGAGAAGATTTAACAGTGAGATTTTCATAAGATAAAATAATTTTGACTAAAATTGAATTGACATGTAATGGCAACATAAAAAAGGAAACAGTCAATTCTTAGTTCTCTCCTTGCTCATTATGAAGAGATGAGTATTGAAGCGCTGTGCTCAAATCTCATTGCCAGAAGATGATAACTTTGGTTCTAACAGGGAAGAAAACAAGTTTTCTGAATTATCCAGCAATGATTGGCTGAATTATGAATTCTAGAAGGGATCTTGTTTGATCCTATTAAAAGGAAAAAAAACACAGCATGAACGGAAAAAAGAAAACCTCCACAGTCTGAATAGCTATAAGCTAACTATGAACTTATATGAATGTTGTTCTTCAAATGAATCTTTAATATTTATAAATTTAATATAATTAAGTAGAAACTGGATGCTGAAGAAAAGCCTGAATTCATCAGTGATCGTAAAAATCTTCATATTCTGTTCCAAAACAACACAACCGTATAAACAATCCAATTAGAAGCAAAGAATAAATTGCATGTAGACAAAAGAAATTAATTTTATCATAGGTTAGCATTCACAGCCATCTATGTATCAGATTTCAAATAGTCTGTACCACACACATGCACACGCACACACACACACACAAAGGGGTTGGCAAATTTAAATGCATTGAAAATAGTTCTTTTAGGGAGCACTCAATTGGTAATGTCTCTAGAGCAGCACAGATGTTATCAAAAGTTACAACAAGACATACGGTCATCTTACTCAGACCCAGAAGGGCTTTCTTTTGATTCTTATCAGGAGTCACTCCCAAAGCACTTTTTGTTAAATTTATTGAGAAATATGTATTTTGACAATCTACCTTTTTCTTTCCACGTGTCTTGAGCTCTTGTCCAATCTAAAAAATGGTTTATTTGTTTTTTCATTGTAATGAAAATTAATTCTTTCTTCCACACATGTAGAACCAAAAACGACGTATTCTTTAAGGGGGGAAGAGGGGAGGGGGAATCACAAATAATTGATTTTTTTTTCCAGAAAACAAACAAAACAAAAAAAGAGTCCAGTATTTTCTCTGCTGGTCTTACCTTACTTAATTATTTACACCTAGGCACGTCAAAGAACAGAACTATTCATATGATTGAAATCAAATATGCCTTTTTGTAGTAATAGGATTGATACACACACTGTTTATGCAAATGTGTGTACTAAATACTTTTCAGTCAGCTAACAACCAATGTAAGTGAATTACAGTATTTGTTTCAAAACAATCCAAGAAGCACTGATCTTAAGCTACTCTATTAGTAATAAGAGAAGCTGAATGTAGATTCATTAACACCTTTATTCCTAACACAGGACATACTATCTTACAGTATCTTGCATAAAACATTCCTGATGAAGATCAGTATTGCAATATAAATCTTTTTTTTTTTTTTTTCTTTTTTCTTGTTTGGATATAGTAATAAAAATTATGTTCTCCCCAACTAAGGAAAATATTTTTCTAATATATTTTTATAAAGAGAAAATCCCTCAAACTGGCAGTGCTTGAAAGACTGTGAAAAATAGAAAACCAAAACTGATGGAGTTAACGCAAAGAAAGGAGGCCAACGTGGGCTATGGAATCTCTTTTTTGCTGACTTTACAGAAGCAAACAACAGTCTGTAATGATTCATTATGACACAAAATAACAGGTGATAGAAAGAGGTAGGGGGCAAATGCTGGGCTAGAAATCTTCCTGCAGCATTTTCAAAAGATTCAAAGCTACTTTCTGATATTTTTTGCAGACTTAAGCATGAATCAGCTTAATATCTCAACTGACAATGTTATTGAACATGATAATTACAAACTAATATGCATTAGCATTTTGAAGAATCTTGAGGTAAATCGGAAATTCTCATATATAAGTCCTTAAGCAAAAAGAAGATTAATTTGCATAAGGAGGCTAGATTTGTGAGTAAGAAACTAAGTCATAGAATCATAGAATGGTTTGGGTTGGAATGGACCTTAAAGAAGGGGCCCTAGTTCCAACCCCCCTGCCATGGGCAGGGATGACATCCACTAGCTCAGGTTGCCCAAGCCCTCACCCAACCTGGTCTCAAACACCTCCAGGGATGGGGCATCTACAGCTTCTCTGCGTAACCTGTTCCAGTGCCTCATCACCCTCTGAGAGATTTTCCTCCTAACATCTAATCTAAATCTCCTCTCCTTCAGTTTAAAAACATTCCCCCTTTTCCTATCATCATCTGCCCGAGTAAAAAGTTGCTCTCCACCTTTTTCATAAGCTCCCTTTAAGTATTCAAAGGCTGCAATGAGGTCTCTCTGGAGCCTTCTCTTCTTCAGGCTGAAAGTAAGTAAATTATATTGAAACCAGCTAATCTCCAAAGTAAATATATATATATATATATTACAGTCTTAAAATATTTTTAATCTAAATAACCATGAATTGAAGTTTTAAATGAACTTTTAATAGAATTTTAGCCACAATAATGACATTTTATAAGACTGTGGAAGTAACATAGTAACATATCAAAGAATATTTCCTACTTCTTTTCTTGACTTGGAGAAGATAGTTAAGAACAATTGTTCACAATTTTTCAAGGTAGCAAAAAATATTAGGGTTTTGCATTCCTTGCTCACTTGAATTTGGTTCTTGAATCTCATCACTTTAAGATGTAAACTGCTTATGGATCTGGATCATTTTTCCATTTACATTAGCTTTAAAATTCTGGTCAAATATTTTCAGCCTCAAAAGCTCAAGAGGGCTAAAGTTAACAACTTTGTCTTTCTTAAATCTGGTCAAGATATTTTTGTGAAGTGAAGCTTCAAATGAAAGGAGCTGAATTAGAATGTGCTCTACTGACTTACAAATAATGATATTCTCAAAGGAAATGATTACTGATACATTTTCAGTAAAATCGTGACCCATACGTATCCTCGTCCATGTCAGAATTCTTGCTATAGGTACTCCAATTTCAAATCCCTTGTTTTTATCCATTTTGTTTTAGAATGTGGTAAGGGAGCTGGACTGAAGGAAGAGATCTCTAGAAGGCAAATTTCTCTCAAAACATAATAATCTTGAAGAAATTCTTCAGTGGATTTTTCTTATTATCTTTTGTTGTAGAAAAAAAAATAATCCTAAAACCTATATTATTTATTTAGTTGTAAAATGGTGTTGAGGTGATACAAACACTTAGAAAGTGACATCATTTTGCTAACTAGGAAACTGACATTCATGAAGTTGGTTGTCATTCAACTGATCAAAGCATTTTATTGTAGAAAAATGCAAAAGAAACAAATGAAATAAACTGTGTGAAGTTTGAGAGAAAAAAAAATCTTCAGAGGGGCTCACATAATGCTCTGTTCTGGATTTTTGATGAAAACAATCATGATAAGAGACCAATGCCTTAGTTGTTGCAGAGCAGTGCTTACACAGAGCCAAGGACTTTTCTGCTTCTCATGCTGCCCTGCCAGTGAGGAACCTGGGGTTCCACCAGGAGCTGTGAGGGGACACAGCCAGAACAGCTGACCCCAAATGGACCAAAGTGATATCTCATGCCCTATGGCGCCATGCTCACTAATAACAGCTGGGACAAAGGATGAGGAAGGAGGGGGATGTTTGGAGTGATGTTTGTCTTCACAAGAAACCATTATGTGTTATGAGCCCTGCTTTGCTGGGAGTGGCTGAACACTTGCCTGCCAATGGGAAGTAGCAAACTAATTCCTTGTTTTGCTTTGTTTGTGCACACAGATTTTGCTTTACCTAGTAAAACTGTCTTTATCTCAACCAGTGAGCCCTCACACTTTTACCATTCCGATTTTCTCCCCCATCCCTTCCTGGGAGAGTGAGCATATGGGCTTGTGTTTCTTAGCTGCCTGCTAGGGCTAAACCACAACATGTCCTCACATTTTTCTGTTCACGTATTTATCTGTTTATGTATCACCGTGCTACCAGTAATATTATGTGATCTGATCATGTTTTGGTCTTAAAGAACAAAACGAAAGAAGTTGATGTACTTAGCAGAAAGGTAGTCTTGAAATAAACTTTTTTTTATTAGTACAGTTTGAGATTCATGAATCGTTCTTATATGACTGCAGATGGTATTTGAACAAGCTCTGAAAGTTTTGCTTATGATCCCTTTTTTTTCCATATAATAATCTCTGAGATTATAATCAAGTGTAAAATATCACCGTAGTACCCAGATAACCTTATGTTTTTATAATCAACACTTAAAGCAACTAGACTAAAATCTTTTAAATCTTTTTTTTTTTTTTTCTTTGAAAACTGAGGGCAAATTGTAAAGTCTGGAAATTCAAATTCAAATTCAAATTCAAAATGAAGATAAAATATAGAAGAATAACTAACTTTTTTTTTTTTGAAATTTACTGCTCATGGGTACAGGGGAAAACTGAACAGTTTCTTAATTAAAACAACAGCAACAACAAAAGAAAAGACATTTTCTTTGTTTAGCAGCTTCAAAATACATAAAATATTATGTATATATTATAAATGTATAAAATACATTAGCTAAGCTCACACATAGATATATATATATAAAAAGCTAAATCAGTTTAATCTGTTGAATACTTATAGATTGTTTCTGTACCACAATACAAATTTATCTGAAATTGTTAAACATAATTACATAACATTTCCTTCATATTAATATTTTACATAATTATGAAATCTTTTAGAACACATTTTGAAATGATAAAATTTCTGAAGGTTGCTCACCACAGCATTAAATTCATTAATGCTTCATTCATTAATGCTCATTAATGTTCACAGAATCACACAGAATCACAGAATGGTTGAGGTTGGAAAGGACCTCTGAAGATCATCTAGTCCAAGCTCCCTGCCAAGCAGGATCACCTAGAGCACATTGAGCAGGATGGTGTCCAGGTGGGTTTTGAATATCTCCAGAGAATAAGACTCTACAACCTCTCTGGGCAACAAAGGCATTAGTGAACACTTTCCACAGTACCAGAAAAAGTTTAGTCTTTATCTGTTTAAGGTGAGAATGCCCACAAAATGTCTAATATGTCTTAGTTAGGATATCAAGAAGTGGAAGAAATTGTTTATAAAGACAAAAAAAAAAAAAAAAAATTCTTCATGAAGTATGCTCAATTGAACAAAAAATATAATGAGAAATAAATATTCCATGTCACTCCTGAGCAGGTACTGAAATGTTAAAAAGTATCCATGTAAAAACAAATGATTCCTTAGTGTGACTTCACATCAGTTTAACAATGAAAATTGCGAAGTTCTGTACCTGAAGTGAAATAACTCCATGTATCATTACAACTTGGGACAAACCATTTGTGTAATAGCCGTGATGAAAATGACTGGAGGGACACTGAGATCTATATAAGCCAACACTCTATTTTCACTGCAAATAACTTGAACTGCCCAAACTGCCTCCAAATGGACTACATTAGAAGCCAGGTAACCAACAAATAAGAGAAGTGATTATTCCCCTCTGCATTGCACAGGTGAGACCACAAATGGAAAAGTGTCAAACTACTGAAAGGGTTGTTAGGCATTGGAATGGGCTGCCCAGGGAGGTGGTTGAGTCGCCATCCCTGGAGGTCTTTAAAAGACGTTTAGATGTAGCCCTTAGTGATATGGTTTAGTGTAGGACTTGTTAGTGTTAGGGCAGAGGTTGGACTAGATGATCTTGGAGGTCTCTTCCAACCTAGACGATTCTGTGATTCTGTGATTCTGTGATACTACTGTTAGAGGAATTTCAAGACATTTGAGTGCCAGTGGAGGGCAACCAGGGACTTGATTCATTTATTATAATTCAACGTCTTTGAGTTCAAGAACTGCTCTGAAACTGGTCATAATGTACATAGGAAAAATATTTGTCAGGTCCAAAAAAAGCAAAAATTTACAAAAAAATCTGAAGGTCATATCCAAGTGGTTAGTGGCCTTCAACACATGACTTCCAAGTAGAGATTGAGAGTCCTGGCTTAATCTGAAGTAGGTGAGGTTAGAGGGTAAACTACTAGTAGCCCACAGCTATGTGAACAGGAATTACAAACACAGCAGAGACAAAATCTTTCTGATAATAGCACAGCTTAGCAAGGGGTGAATGTGCTGACCCAGAATGTTGTAGTATTTGCAACCTTTGAGGTTTTTCAGACTTAGATAGTCAAAGTCACAGTGACCAGATCTCATGTTGGCAACAACCTCATTTTAGGCCAGACCCTGGACTGGGTGACTTTCAGAGATTTCTTCCAGACGACATTGCGATGGATAACTTTGATGTAAATCAAATGAAAAAAAGACCTCCCATCAAGTACCTGCCATTTTCTACCACCAACCTGAGCTCCTGGCCCAAAAGGAATTTCAGGAACGACTTCTAAAAGCCATTGACTGTGATAAGACTGCAACCCTGTAAATATGATTTTTGACATTGCTAGTAAAAAACCACAGGCCTTGTACTGACCCGACAGAGCACGACTGAGCTTGAGCTGGCTTCATTGTTTTTGACAAGCTGGTAGCCAAGTGACTACTGCCTAGCCTGCTCCAACTGAAACTCTGTTAATGCTATCCATGGTAAAGAATTGATCAATCTCTCTGTCATTGTAGCTGAGAGACATTGAGAAGGAAGCAGACACATAAAATAGGCAGACTCCAGGAGTGAGGAGAAAGAAACCATGCCCCATGAACACCACTATACTTCCAATGAAGAATGCAGGAGTGATGATGAAAATTTCTTGTATCTGTTAGCAGGCAGCATGGGTGGCTGTTATGCATGGGAAGGTGAGCTGGTTGCCAGGAGTCACAGCAAGACCAGCCTGTGAAGAAGCCTCAATGGCAAGGATCCATGATGTTGAGCCAGCAAGTCAGTGAGGATCAGGACTGGGTATTCACAAACTCCTGATTCTTTCTAAAGAAAACTTTATATTATCAGGATTTTCTTATCATTGTTGGTTTTGACTATTTTTTAGTATTTCATTATAATAATATCATCTTAATATGCCTTGACAGTAATTGCAATAACTAATTAAAATGCTTTATAAACTCTTAGAATTCAGACAAAATTATTCTAGACTCAAATTTTTATGAAACACTGCAAACATTTAATGATACCATGTAATATTTGATTAAGCATAGTATCAAAAGGCAAACTGATACTCAAGCCATTGAAAAACAAGGTGATGAGAACTGTTGTATTGATATTACACAGATGGCAAATCCAGATCCTAAAATCTTGGATCACATATGCACAATAACTATCAAAATTCTGTATTCACCTTGTAGATAATTATAGTTTTGTTGGTCTTATAGTTCTGAATAATTCCAAAGACACTTTCAATAAAATTAATTCTGAAATGATGGTACTTAATATTTCATTTGATCTTTCAAAATTAAACTTCTTAGTGATATCTTCTATAGGAAGAGGATGAAAAAGGATATGGAAGTGAAAAAGCAAGTCAAACAAAACATCTTGTAGAAGTTCTGGAGTTTCTATAGTATCTGTGTTGAGTCAGTATATTTTAGTGGAAGGTATCCCTGCCTATGGCATGGGATTTGGAACTAAATGATCTTTCATTGAAAGTTCCTTTCAACTCAAACAATTCTAAGTTTCTATGATTTTCTATAGTTAGCAATAAGTACAAAAACAATATATATATAATAATAATAATTTGAAGGATTTTTTGTTCTATATACAACTTATAAAATTCCCCAAAACATTTACGTTTTGAATATATGAAACTATTACCTGCAACAAGGAAAAGCAGCAATTCATGAGCTTAAGAATTTCTTAACCTCAGCTTTGCAAATAGGAAGTTATAATAACATCTAAAATAGAATCTTCCCTGAGCCCATAGGCCTAAGGAGTATCCTCACTGCAAATAAGATTCAGAATATCATGCTCCACTCATTGCAGCAAGATATTTATATTTTTAGAAATACAGAACTTTAAGATCACTTTTTCTTTATTTCACTGACATTTTCTTCTAGCTCCTTACTATTATTGATTATTATCAAGGAGTATAATCAGTCTTGATAATGGCATCATTTACTATACCTCTGTATAATAACAGACATTACAGTAGTGCAGTACAAAACAATATCTGGATGATGTTTTCTTTTTTATTGTTTGAGTGATTGTATTAATCATTACTGTAGTAATACGTTGCATCTCACTTATGGGTTGTCATGTTAACATTTTACGAACTGCTACAAAGTATTGTACAAAACACTGAAGAATTAAGACTACAGACTAGTTTATAGCTATCACATTTTCATATGACATACATATATCATATCATAATGCAAGAAGGGAATGAAATGAAATTGGCTGCAGAGTGTTAGCTCTCGTGAACTGTTACTGTCTTAAGAATACTGATTGATAACAAATTAGGAACCTGATGACTGAAAATAGGAAAAATCTACAAAAGGATATTTAAATCTAAATAGCTTTCCAGATAAAAGGAAAATGAAGCACATATGCTACACTTTCTTGAACACTGAGACTTCCAAACAATATGTATTAGTTGCCTTTATATAGTCCTTTATTGCACTTAATATAATCCTTATAAAATTTGTTATAGCTTCTAATTCTTTAAATAAAAATTTTGTTATAATCTATTTTTAGTGTCTTTTCATTTTAATGTGTTATGATTGCCATTAAAAAATGTTCTGCTACTGTGGTTCTGTAAAATCTTCTATATCTTGGACAATATGTTGAATAATTTCACTAAGGAAGTGAAATTTTGCTGAGTATTGGTCCTTCCTATTTTTGATGAGGGAGACTTTCATTAAAAATATATATCAAATAAACTATTCTAGAACTATGTTTTTGTGGTACAGAGCCTAAATACTGCAAACATTTAGATAGTTCACTTACCTATACTACCACTGTGTGAGGCAAAATCTGAACCACTGAAAAACAATGGAAACTACAGCTTAACTAAATGTCAGCATCTGGGCAACCATCAAATATAGTGTTTGTTAGTAATGTCTTGTACCAAATCTGAAAATCAATATAATATCTATAAATGAGAGGCTACATAGTTATTTTTATTGGGTTTTAAAATATGGTGATTTTTCCTGACATTGGATAAAAATCCTTCATAAATTCTAAGATTTCATATCAGGACTTTATAATAATATCTTGCAGAAAAAAAAAAAAAAAAAAAAAAAACAAACAACTATGCTTATTGTAAGCATTATCCTCTCAAAAGGAAATATAGCACTCAAATATGAAGGCTTTTGACAATTCTGATGCACTGAGACAGAATTTATCCCAGACAGAATTTTATCCAAGGAACTTGCTGAAAAGTGAGATTTTTCTGGATAATAAACTTAACAACATAGCAATATTCAGTTAAACACTGTAACTTCATATTCAAAAAGTGTTTTTTGTTTGTTTGTTTGTTTGTTTTTTCCCACAATTATCTTTTGATACTTTAAATTCCCTGTAAAGCAGCAAGATAATATTTTGAGATAGTTTCAATTCTATAATCAAAATCTAGATTATTGTGTTGTGGAAATTACATGACTACAGAAAAATGGCTTCTTTAAAGTATGATCTAAACCCAAGTATATGTAAGCATCAGAATAGAAGTTTACAAATGCATTTCCTTCCTTTATGAATTGTATTCTGTTCATGAATCTAGTTAAAATCCTTGTTAGCTCTTTTTGTAGTGTATTCATTATAGTCAGCTCAGTGGAGGCCAAATGAGAACCTTGATGCTATGTAGGTAATAAGTGTGTGGGTATTCTTCCATAATCTAGTGATGTTTTTCCTATATGTACATTTTCACAAATGAGTAATCTATAGAAATTTCATTATAAAACATTAATTACAAAACTTTTCATTGTTATTAACTTATTTACTGGGTTTCGTTTTCCACTGATTTGTAAACTGAATTTATATTTGCATAAGTGCACTACCGAACACACCGAAAATACATTTTATTTAACTTTGAATTTTGAAGTGTAAGCAGCAGTAATGAGTGAGATCTAACTGCTGCTGGATCTAACTGAAATCTTGACTCCCAGTGAATCGCTTTCATGAATAAAAAATGGGAAAAAACAAACAACTTCCCCCATTGCAAAAACATTACAAAACACTATAGTGTTTTCAATAGGTAATCAATACAGTTGACAAAAGTTTATGAAAGGCCTTTAATTATTTTTTTTCCTTAAATATACAATTATTTCAGAATTACTTTGGCTCATTTCCACTAAAGGTAACTTTTATAACTGTAACCTGTATCTGGTGAAGCATGAAAACTCCAGGCATTCATTCATTGTTTCAATTATTCTTCTAAATCAATATTACTAAAAAATGACCTTTTCCTTTCATTAAAAATGGGCTCTTTAAACAAGCATGCTGTGGTTTAGCTCTGGGAGGCAGCTAAGTGTCACACAGCCACATGCTCACTCTCCCCAGGTGGGATGGGTAAGAGAATCAGAAAGGTAAAAGTGAGGATTCACTAGCTGAGATAAAGACAGTTTGCTAGGTAAAGCAATAGACTTATGCACAAGCAAAGCAAAACAAGGAATTAGTTTGCTACTTCCCATTGGCAGGCAAGTGTTCAGCCACTCCCAGCAAAGCAGGGCTCATAACACATAATGGTTTCTTGTGAAGACAAACATCACTCCAAACATCCCCCTCCTTCCTCGTCCTTTGTCCCAGCTGTTATTAGTGAGCATGGCGCCATAGGGCATGAGATATCACTTTGGTCCATTTGGGGTCAGCTGTTCTGGCTGTGTCCCCTCACAGCTCCTGGTGGAACCCCAGGCTCCTCACTGGCAGGGCAGCATGAGAAGCAGAAAAGTCCTTGGCTCTGTGTAAGCACTGCTCTGCAACAGCTAAAACCACAAATTTCTTATCACCACTATTTTCATTAAAAATCAAAAACACAGTATTGTGTGAGCCTCTATGAAGAAAATTAACTGTCCCAGCAAAACCGTGACAGGAAGGAAGTCTTTTTTTGTTTCACCTGGCTCACAAATTTTTTCAGTATGACCATTTACAATGTTACTCCTCCTTTATATAGTGCAGTCCAGCCATTTTCAGACTATTACTAGATTTTTTTTTTCCTGTAAAAATTGTACTTTACTGCTATTTTCTAAGAGAAAACCTAAAAAGCTTTAAGAAGAATGCAATAATGTGAAAAAATCATCCTATTTTCTGGAGGATGGAAGACAACTATGGAATCTGATCTATTAAAACTTTGCCTGGAGTAACTTGCTCTCCTGCCTTGACCCAAAACTATAGCGGGGACCATAGAAGAACTCTTTTATTGATTTGGCATCATCATTGCTGTAGAGCTGCTCAGAGGAGGGAACCATGCTCATTCAATTCTTGCAAAGTCTAATGATCAGCAATATTCAAATGGGACTTTTGCAGCAAATGCATTCATTAAAGCACCCATTTGTCACTGTACTTTCTCATGTCCAGGTCTCTCTATGCTAGACAAATCAACTTATAAAATACTCAGTTCCTGTATCTAAAGTAATTGCTAATTTTATTACCAAATTGTTATTGTGGGTTGTCCCCACCCTGCAGCTAAGCCTCCACATAACAACTTGCCTGGTGTCTTGCAAGTCTCATCCTCCTTTGGTTTGGGTGGATCCTGCTATAGGAATATAATATACAACTCCAGTCATGGCTTGCAACAGTTTATTAATGAATATGAATTACAACTCCACATGATGAAAAGATGCAAGATAGCAGAACAACCTACAGGAGATGTAAAAAAATGGAGAAGACATATTAAAACAATCACAGAATGGTTGAGGGGTTGGAAGGGACCTCTGAAGATCAGCTAGTCCAACCCCCCGCCAAGCAGGATCACCTAGAGTATGTTGCGCAGGATGGCATCCAGGCGGGTTTTGAATATCTCCAGAGAAGACACTCCACAACCTCTGGGCAATCTGTTCCAGTGCTCTGTCACCCTCTCAGTAACAGCTTTTCATAGGAGTTCTGAATGTGCAATATAAATAAATGTACTTCTTAATTGTGGCATAACGACCACATGGATACCAGGGTTCTTTTGGGATCAGTAACTGCTACCACTTCATTGATGACATAACTTCCACTCTCTCTTATTGAGGACAGGCTCCCTTCTTATACCATTCACTCTACAGCAGTACTTTTCCACAAACTATTCATTGGTCAAACAACTTTGCCCGGCAACAGCAAACACCCAGCAACTTCCATGCCTTAACGGCCAGGGAACAAGCAGTCCAGAGACAGCAAGGTGTCTCCTGAATCACCCTTCTTTGTTCCCTCTGAACTCTTTACATTCCTGATGGCCTCATCGTTAAGAGTTGGATGTTATCACCAGCCATGGGGCTGTCGACCCACATGGCCATGGCCACACTCCCACACTTAATGATGCTATAACAGTTTCTCCACTTGCGCTTTTTTTTTTTTTTCCCCAGAAATTGCATAATGGCGACTTATCTGCTTTAAGCTAGTTTGGTTCATTGAATTTAAGGTAAGTAGCTTTTATTTGAGCTCTATTTTCTCTTTTTTGCTGTTGCTTTTTTTTTTTTTTCTCAATATTTCATATTTATAATCAATTACTGAATGTATATAGCACTGAAATATATAATAATAATACTAAAATATGGGGTCCACATTATCCCTCTAATCAGTGGCTTAAAACTATAATGGTTTTAAATCTTTCTTAAATTCTTCTGAGGTACCTTTCTAGGATAAATGGGACAGCCAGTGTTCAAGTGAAACATGAGTATGATAAAAGAGTCTGAAAGCACCCAGACACTGGAAGACCTGACTATTTGTTCTATTTGTGTAATCCACATCCCCCATCTACTACCACCACCACCCCCAAACAAACAAAAATAAACAAACAAAAGGAAACCACTAACAAACAAAACATTAATACGTAGAAATTTTATTTTGAATAAATCAGAGACACTGGGAAATAAATAGACATAACAGACTGCTTAAAAAGAGAAAAAAAGAGCCCTAATTTTGAACAAGATGCAGGAAAGAATTAAAGATTAGCTGTATAAGAATTTGTAAAAGAATGAGGAATTAAAACAATACAGCTCTGTGTATGTTATGTTTAGCGCATAAAATATATATATATATACATTTTCCCAAATGAACTGATACTATATCTTCAAAAGTATTGATAATGATTGGTAATTTAAAGTACATCAGTTTTTGGCTAATCACGTTTTTAATCAAAAAGTATCCTCATTTCTTCTGACGTGCAGGTACTCCCAAGCCACCTGTACTGAGGTATATAAAAACTACATCAAAGTGATCAGTAACCTTTAAGCATTTTCAGTAGTTACATTCTTCTATATTTTTGTATTCTATTAATACTGGTAATTATTCTTTTATTACAGTATATGGATATAACAGACACCATGCTTTGATATGGCAGTATATAATCTGCAATCCAAGATCCCAATGTACCAGGTTATTTCTTGTAGTATAATTCAAAGCTTTTTAAAATTGTTATTATTTATTTTTTTTGTATTCCCCCTTCGTCTCCCCCCCAAATATATCTGTCTTCACTGTATACCTTACCTTTTGTAAGAATGCATTACATGGCGCTGGTCAAGGAATGCTTCAGTTTCTGAAATTATCTTTATTTAGAAACAATTTGCTGTTCGAAGCAATTAGTTCTTTCCATGTTAAGTTTATTTCTTTCCTTACAAATTTAGCAGTTATGCAAATGGAAGTAACAAAATAACAGCTGTACTGACAAAACTGACGTTATTTTTCATTCTCATAGACCACAATCATTCAGAACATGAAATAATAGTTATTGGTGAAGAGCCTTCCCAAGCAAAGGAATAAACTAGTATATGCCATTTTTTCTGTTTTGTTGTTGTTGTTTTGGTTTGGTTTGTTTGTTTGCTTAGTTTTGTTTCTGTTTTATGAAGACTGTGAATAATAGCTGCTAGTGATACGTTTTATCTCAGATTTCAGTTTTTAAGACATATTAGTCCTGTAGTACATTTGTCATTACAGGAGTACCAGAACTTTAACCAAGAAAATCTAGTATGTTTTTTAGGTCTTCTGTTAGCACCAGGAAACAATAACAATAACCACCTTTTAAATATATATCACATTTATGTTCTAAGACTGTTTGCTGAGTTATTTTGCAATATGCTTTTGGAGACAATTACATTTTACATTCGTTCCTTTGGGATAGAAAAGCACTCACAAACATTCCCACTGGACAGCTGAAATAATTCAGTTTTGCATAGTTCAATGACTGAGGTCAGTAGTGTAGAGAGCTAGTTTTCGACTAGATTCAACCACTTAATATCAACCTGAAGTTTCCTGAACTGCTGAAGTCCACTGCATTTGAACTGCTGCATGTGGCATTCTGATTGATGGTAAAAATAAATAAATAAATAAATAAATACATGATAAATAAATATATAAATAAATAAATGAAAATCTGTACTGTGTAGTATTATATGAAAGAGATCCTGAAGTACATGCTGCTGTAGGAAAACTCTGTTGCAATGTACCTTTTAAGCTGTTCCATCTTCAACAGATGTTATTTAATAACTTACTGCCTTTTCTAGAAAGTAGGGTCATATTTTTTTGTTTTTATTCCTCTGCTACAAAAATTCTTGGTAGATCTGCCAAAGAACAAAATATGTAGTATCTTGCTGCAAAAAGCTAGTAAATACAATAAGAGATAGTAGAAAAAAATGAACTGAGTAGCTAGTAAACAAGAAAACACCTTTTTGTAAGGAGCAGTGAAATTTGCCTGGTATTGTAAGTAAGTAATACAAAAGGATGGGAAAAAAATAGAATGATTTAACAGAAAATAATTCTTTATGTAGCCTTTCAAACGTATCTTACCATTTTGCTCAGTATCCTATTATTTTGTTGGAGCTCTAAAGGAAAAAGGATCTTTTGGTCAAACTGTTTATAATTAAACCTAATAAATATAATATTTATTATATTATATTATATTATATTATATTATATTATATTATATTATATTATATTATATTATATTATATAAATATATACTTATAATAAATAATTATAATAATTTATTTTATTTTGTTTTACTCATATAAAAACAGCTGTGTTCATTTCTGAGACTAGCTCGATATTTTCAAGTGACACTACTAATTATGCTGATATAGTTTCCTACTGCCAATGAATGATTTTATTGCTGGGCTGAAAGTTGAAGAAATCTCACAGAAAAGTACTAGCCATAGTTAATGCTTTTCGTCAAGTTTAATTGAAAGAACAATAATTTTACATTTTTTTTCCTTTTGAGTTAGCTAAAAAATGGAAGACTACCACCAAAACATGAACTCATATATGAGTCTGCAGGTTCAAAACCTCCTCTGATGTGCAGATTGCAAAGACCCATAAAAAAAAAAAAAAAAAAAAAAAAAAAAAGATTTGATTATAGTTCTTTGACTAGAAGAAAGAAAAAAAGCAAAAGTAATTCAAAAAAAAAAAATATTGAGATTGATACAGATACCCTAAAGTGGCAAAGAAAATTAGCTGCTAGTTAAAATCAGTATGGGGGGAAATTTCCTCTGCAACTTGTTTTTGTATTCATCCACTTTATAGCTGCTCTGAAGTTTCAGAGTTGGGACCCAAAATTTCTAATGGCAATAAAAAAAAAAAAAAATCAATTATTTCTTCCTCCTGAGCACTCAAGGTGCGGCCTCACCAGAGCAGAATACAAGGGGACGCTCACCTCACTGGTCCTGCTGGCTACACTATTCCTGATACAAGCCAGGATGCCATTGGCCTTCTTGGCCACCTGCGCACACTGCCAGCTCATGTTCAGGTGAGCATCGATTATCACCCCCAGATCCTTTTCCTCTGAACATATTTCCACCCACTCTGCCCCAAGCCTGTAGCAGTGCATGGGGTTGTTGTGGCCAAAGTGCAGGACCCAGCACTTAGCTATGTTGAACCTCATCCCATTGGCCTCTGCCCATTGACCCATCCTGTCCACGTCCCTCTGCAGGGCCTTCCCACCCTCTGGCAGATTGACACTTCCCCCCAACTAGGTGTTGTCTGCACTCAATTCCCACATCCAAATCATCAATAAAGGTATTAAAGAGGATGGGCCCCCAACACTGACCCCTGGGGAACACCACTGGTTACCAGCTGGATTTCACTTCCTTCACCACTGCTTTTTCGGCCTGATGCTACATGGGCTTCCCACAGACTGCAGTTCTTCAAAAACTTCTCCAGCATGAGTTCATGAGTTTTGCAGGAACAGAGGTGGGAGTCTAAGCCTCACTACTGTAGGAATCCACACTACATATATTGCATGCACATTTCCCAACATATTTTCATCCTGTTCATCCAGGAGCTATTGAAGCTGTTTGTGTTTGCATTGAATGCCTTTTTTTTTTTCCCCCTATTGGAGTTGATTTCTGTGGTTGTCTGTGAGTATAAGTATATGTAGATTGATTGCATGTGTGCTTGTATGCCTGTTTTGCTCTGACTCACTGCTGTCTGGACCAGGAAACATGCAGCTGCACAAGGCTCACATCTACTGGGCTACCTGGGTTTTGGCAGCTCCTAACCATTCAATACACTTTTCCTTTTTATAAAAATGAGAACAGTATTGAAAATGTCATATGAATATAGTCAGTAATCATTAAAGGTACTTCAGTCTTGAAGTTTCACCTGTCTGTCTTTCATGGACTTTGCTACCTGACAGATTAATTACTTACAGTGATATTTGGCATCTGTGGAAAATATGTTTTAAAACATAAAAGCTTTTGCATGCTACACATGTAAGATAAATGGAAAGAATATAATTTCAGCATTTGCTTCAGTCTCCAGTTATTTAAAATAAATAGTAGCTATTTAAATATATAGCTATTTAAATATATTTCCAACTGTTTAAATATATAGTATATATAATTAATAATATAAATAAATAAATACATTTGCAATATTGGGAGATTTAGGGATTTACAAACCCACAGTTTCAAGTTACCTTCAAGAAATGTAAGATCCAAAATCTCACACGGATTTTCTCAAATCACTTGATTTCAAGAACAGTACTTAAAATAGATTTTCTCTGCATGTTAATTGTAGTATTTGTATAAAAATGGAACAGAGAGCAATTCTGAAATCTTATGGGAAGACATAGATGAAGGAAGTGATATTTACACAAAGAATCCTGTATTCAAATAATTGTTGTTCTAAAGCTATTCCTCCATTAAGAAGGCAGTGTTTTTACTCTTTTATAAGGCCATTTGTAGTGAACTCTAACTTTATTATGTGTATATAGGCTGTGGGGAAATACAGATTGGAATTGTTTTCATATCTAGTTTCTCAGTTGGTGTCTATCTGAATTCTAATATTTTATATGTAGAAAGTAAAAAATGATTCCACTTGAATTCAGTGGGGATTTTGCCATTACTTTTCAATGCACTGGAGTTCATCCAAGTTCTGCAGTTCAGATTAATCTCTAATTTAGTTCAGCCAGTCAGAAAGAAATGTGTCTCATACAATCTAGGATCTCAGAAACATGGTGAAATTCTAAAGTTTATTCTGCAATATTACAATTCATCTCACAGAGAGGAAGCACAAAATCATTTTCAATCCTACTTCCTTTTCCTGCTAAAATAACATCAGGAGGCTCTGTGTCCTCAATGCATTCTGAGACAAAATTATAGAAAAATCATAGGCTCATTCAGTTTGGCAGGGAGCTCAGTATGCCCAAAACACAGTCATCTGTGAAGTCAAATCAGACTGCTCAGGGTTTGATCTTGCTAGGTCTCAAAAATCTTCAAAGATGGAGTGTGAACAAACTTTTTGGAAACCTATTCTGGTGCCTGACTATCCTCGCGGAGAAAAAGTTTTTCTTTATACCCAGTGTCAACCTCCTGTTAAATTTGTGATGTCTATTTCTCACCCTCTTAACCGTGCACTAGTACAAAGAGCCTCTCTGTCATCTTGATAAGGTCTGTATAGGTGCTAGGGAGCTGCTGTCCAAAATTGTCTCTTCTCCAGGCTAAACAAACCCAGCTCCATCAGGAACTCCTCACAGGGCAAGTGCCCCAGTCTCTGACTATCTTTGTGGCCCTCTGCTGAAATCAATCCTGTTCATCAGCATTTTTCTCTAACAGCATGCCCAAAATTGGATGCAAGAGTCTCACAAGTGCTCTGAGGAGAGAGGAATGATCACTTCCTTTGATGTACTGCCCATGTTCCAGTTAGTGCAGCCCTGGTTGCTCTTGGCCTTCCTTGCTGCCAGGGCACACTGCTGGTCCATGCCCAGATTGCCATCTGCCAGCACCCCCTGCTCCTCCTCAGCACAGCTACTTCCCATACAGTCCTGTGTTGCACAGGGGACTTCTGAGATAAAAGACTCAGTATTTGTCCTGGCTGAATTTCAGAAAGTCACTAGTGGCTCATTCCATCAGCCTCCCTAGCTCTTCAGCCTGCCTATGTCCCTCTGGATGGCAGCCCTGCCCTCAGCTCTTCTGTCTGGTCTGCCCTTCAATTTGTAGTCATCTACAATTGGCTGCAGGAGTAGATGCCTCTCATGCCAGCAATACAATATATATCATTTGTGTCTGTTCCATAAGCAAAGTGGGGGCCATATTACCATCTCTAGAATTTGTAAGGACAGCCATCCACCTCAATATAAGGCATAAATACCACATACTATATACTACATTATATACATTGTTTCTCAGAGCAAAAGATGGGGAAACGGTTGATGGATGTTCTAGACAGAGAGAAATGAGCTGAACTACAGGTTTAGCTGCATGAGTCTGTAAGAGACAGAGTGAAGAAATGAGGATCTGGTGGAGCTCTTTTCCTACGAGCTCTGTGATGTATAATTTTAGTATTGTTAAAAAAATAAAACATATAAATCATTTATTTATTTATTTATAAATCAGGAACTTCTCAAAAGCAAATCAATAAACCCAGCACATACTAATCACTCTACTTGTGATTTTAGTCTTTCTATATGTGATTATCTATACTTTATTTTTTTTCTATAGAAATAATACTTCAAGGGTCAGTTTATAAATATTTGATTTTTAGATGAGAGTTATCTGGAGGAGAAATATAAACAAATCTGGTAGAATTATTTGTTGGAGAATACACCTATTTAGTGAACATTTCCATCAGTAATAGTGCTGTTGCAACTCTCTGCTCTTTCTTATTTTGTAAGTGCTTGTATTTTTCTCAGGCACACATTCAGGAATGTACTATACATTCTTATATTCAATAGAACTTTTCATTCACTTCACACCTGACTGTTTTTAATGATTTTGCCAAATAAAGAACCTCTACCCTTTAGGAGAGTTTGGTTTGTGTAAATTGCCATCGTTCCACGTTCATTTCAATAAAGCTCTGACATTGATGTCCATTTATGGTTTTGCACTTTTAAAAAGCTAAATTCACACTATTGTTTGATAATATAGAGAATCTTGTGTGACCTGGCCAACTATTATGAAATTACATTATGATCATAAATATTACAGCAAAATATTGACTATTTTATACAAACAAGAAAGAATATAGCTGAAATACCTGCTGCCTGAAGAAAATAATTTTTATCACTTTTTGTATTCTTCATATATTGTATGATATAAAAACAATGTTAGTGTACTGTATTTAGTACCAAGTTTTTTGTTTTTGTTTTTGTTTTTGTTTTGTTTGTTTGTTTGTTTGTTTGTTTTCCCCCATTCTCTTTATTGGCATTGGAATAATTCGTTTCTTCAAAAGCTCTGTTACATACTGCTTGCAAAAGTCATATAGCTTCATAAATCTCATTTTTTCTCTTGGCTCAAGGCCACTTACCATAAAAATATACTGCCAGTTCACAAGATGTATATTAAAAAAAAAAAAAAAAAAAAAAAAAAAAAAAAGGCAGGACAGTAAGATCCTCTAGATTTGCATTTACAAACATTCCTTCAGAATGAGAGAGGGGATGACAGAGCACTGGAAAAGGCTGCCCAGGGGGGTTGTGGAGTCTCCTTCTCTGGGGACATTGTGTGACGTGATCTAGGTGTTCCTGCTCCAGCAGGGGGATTGGACTAGGTGATCTTTCAAGGTCCCTTCCAATCCCTAACATTCTGTGATTCTGTGATTCTGTGATAGGCAGAAAAAGGTATAAAAGGGCTATTTGTGCATAAAATGAGGGCTGGTCAGTAAACTCATCTGCAGCTGGACACTGCAGTCTGTTTTATCTTTTTATATTTTCTCATTAAATCTTTTCTTAACTGTCTGCATATTTGAACTCTCTTTGCTGTGCATGTGTGTGCATGTGCTGCAAGGCAGGGCCAGGACCTGGGCAGGGTTGCTGGGCAGACAGTGGGGTTGTGCTGATACTTCAAGGATCCATGGATGCACATGTGCTTGTGAATCTGGAGAGTGCTGTGTGTGTGCCTGGTGTGCCTGCACCAGTGAACTTTGCCTCTACCAGCTGGAGTGGCGGAAGCAGTCTCAGCTGTCTGTGCCTAAGTTTATTCATGAGTTCTGTCTGTAAGAGCTTCTGGAAGTAACTCTTGGTATGGCAGCGGGTGTTGTGTCATTGTCTTGTCTATGTTTGTGTGTCTGTGGGATATGTGCTCAGTTTTGCTACTGGCTGAACCTGCAAATGTGCTACTGGCTGGACCTGCAAAAGTGGTAGCCACGTCCTGCGGCCTGGACGGAGACCCAGCACTGCTCTGAGCCCCCGTGGCTGGACAGCAGCAGTCCTGGGCCAGAGCAGCTGGAGGAGGTGGCTGCGTTCTGTGTTCTTCACCTGCCATAATAGAAATCAGGCCACTACTCTCACCAACACTGAGTAGAGGGGAAGGATCACCTCTTTTAACCTTCTGGCTATATTTTGCCTAATGCAGCCAAGAATACTGTTAGCCTTCTTGGAGTCAAGGGCACATTGTTGACCTGTGTTCAAGTGGGTATCCACCATGAGCCCCAGATCCTTCTCTGCAAAGTCGTTTTCTAGCTGGGTGACCCCCAGCATGTACTGGTGCCTGGACTGGTTCCACCTCAGGTGCAGGACTTGGCACTTGCCCTTAATGAAATTCATGGAAAGTTCTCCATGGGAATCTTTCAAGTACATCTCTGAATTTGTTACATTCTACTCTCCTGATACTGTGGTCCTGCTTTTTGACATGCTCTTTTCAGTATCCTGAATTCCATGGTCATTGCAGCCAAAGCTTCTCCCAGCTTTCCCATCCATTTACAGTTCTTCATATTTTGTTAGTGTCAGGTCCAGAAGAACGGCTTTCCTTGTTGGCTCCTCAATCACCTGTTTCAGGAAGTTGTTGTCAGCATACTTCATAAGTTTCCTAGTTGGCATATACCCTACTATATTGTCCTTCCAGAAGATATTAAAGTGGTTAACACTCCACACAAGGACTACAGGCTGTGAACATGAGGCTCCTTCCTGTTGTTTGAAGCAGGTCACAGCTACCTCTTTTTCCTGAACAAGACCTCTGTAGCAGATATAGCTATAACAGCAATATTGGTCTGCCTGCTAGTCCTGATACATAAGCACTCGATCAGTCTCCTGGTCCTGAAAATGATGATACATGTGATTCAACAAGTAAAACAATTTTGTCTTGCCTAATTCAAAGAACCAAATGACTTTTAGGAAAATACAGTATGATCTGACCAGAAGCTAATATAAATAAGCCTGAATTTTGTTTGAATCACAAGTTATATGACTAAAATACACTAAAATTTCTTGTCACTACAAGTGTTTGCTGATGCTGTATCGAAGACACTTTGTAAGGAAAACATTAAAAACTATAAAATTTTCTCCTTGATCTTTTACGTAAATATTAAGAATGTTACTAAGCATACATCATGGAGATGTGCTGATCTGCTGCTTTTCCTATTTTATTGAAAAAGAAACGATGCAAATGATCCAAAAGCCAATTATCTCTATAAAATATAGCTTATTTATACATATATAATATATACATATTGAATAATTTATATATATAACATATGTATACATATTAAATAATTTATATATATATATATGTATACAATTGATCATCTTGGATTACGTATATACAAAAAAAGGTTTGCATGTATATACATAAACAATCCACACATGAGAAGGTTATCAATGTATTCAGTGAGTCTTACTCTCAAGGGACTTATATTCAATCAAATATATATGATATTACATAATATTTCTATTTTATATCTATATTTTAAATATATATATATACACAAAATGGGCTAATTGGATAATTATAGTTTTGACTTCCGTAGGTCATAATTTTATTTTTCTGAGTTTAAACAGTTCATGAAGTATTCCAGCAACTAAGGTTTTATAAGGTTTGAAAGTGTTGACCCATGTTACAGAAGGTTAGTGTTAGAAAGTTAACATCACTGCAATCAGAATTCAGATTTCCCAGTTCTTAAGAGTATTACTAACAGTTCCCATTTTGTCATGGGAATAGGTTTCTTATCTTTCACCAATCTGTTTGAGATGCCTAAATAAAACATTGTGCTGACTTTATGTACCATGAGAACCCCTACCTTGTAAAGAGCTTATGAAGCCAACTACTTCATCATTCTTTACATTTGAAGTCATAAACTATGGCATATATGCTTGACATATTGTCCAGAAGGATACTGTGAGAAAGAGCATTGAAAGTTTTACTGAAATCTCAAAAGATTACATCAACTGTCTGCCCTTAGTGTAGCTCGTGTTTCTTCTTTAAAAATCAGAATAATTTTAAAAATTGGTCTTATAATTGCAGGAAACTCTTCAGCAGTAGGGAATATTTCACATTTTGCTGAGAAAGGAAAAAAAATAATCTTATTTTTAAATAATTACATTACTTAAAGGAAAGGATTACAAACTGGTGATGTGATAAATTAGTAGTGAAGTCAACAGAAAGAAACTTCACCAACATAATTGCTAAACACTTTTTGGTTCACCTGCTGTGATGGACTACAATCCCATTCCACCAGATTTATTAGCATTCCAAAATGTATTAGTATTAACAGAGGAATTATGTATACTGTGAACTTCACGAGCCTCATGGTGTGATAAAGATTTGTTTTCCTTTAATTTAGTGGTTCTATTTACTAAATATTGGCATATTTCTTATGCATGTTGGCTGATGAAAAATGGGACAATTTGCAAGATCAAAATAATGCAAGAATCCAACATTTACATTTTTCCATATTTACATATGCTATTAAAACAATATACTACAAAATGATTCGCTTTTACAATTTGAAATTCAGAAGACATAATATGAAAAAAATAAGGTTGCATATACCAATGTTATGTAATTGTTTTCATGACTAGTGCATAATTAAATGACAAGCTATTGGTACTCAAATAATGGAATATAGTATTCAGTCCTTACTTCCAAAACTCTGGGTGCACATATGCACAGCATCCATTCCCTAAGAGCTCTGTCGTATACACTCAAATTACAGTAATAACATGGCGATCAAATAATTTTGTATCAATCTGGGAAACCTTAGAGAGTGTTCAGATTTACCAGGGATACGTATATATTATATATACATATATATATATATAAAATACATATACGTATAAATATATGCGTGTATATATATATATATATATATATATATATATATATATATATATATACACAAATAAAAAAGTTGTACCTGGTAAGATGCAAGACTAAGCCCCCAAATATATAAGTATTGGCAGTAAATGTCAGTTGTATATCTTGAATTTCAAACATGGAAAGATTAGATCCTTTCCAGTGCAGATGTGATATAGAGTCTAAACTGATGCTTGATCTGACAAATGATAGCTTACAAAAATAACAGCAATATGTTTAGAAAATGATTGACTAATTCATATAGAGGATAAATTTAAAGTCATTCATTATGGGAGGGCAGTGGTAGCAGAAACTCACTAGTAGCCAAAATAGAAAACATAAATTTCTCTGGAAATACAGATTTTGTTGAAGGTTTTTCTAGTTAAGTGGTACTTAGAAAACTGTGGAGGTTTTTATGGGTACTGATTTACTCTACAAAAGTTAGACCAAGATAATAGTGTTTCGTGTTGATTGTGGTTAGGGGAACTTTAATGCCAATGCAAAATAGCTGTTAAAAGTTTCCATTCTTATATTAATATTTTATTACTAATGGCTTTATTCATTTTAAAGGGATTTCTGCAGTTTTTCTTTGTTTGTTTGTTGACCTGTGGTACTTGGAGAATTTAATAACACACAGGCATATTTTATTTAATAAATGTTAATGAATTACCCATGACAACTCAAAAATTCAAAAGTAACTTATGCTTCCTGTAACAATAATAGAAATGAGGACAACAAAGTCAGATTTCATCACCCTGAACAGGAAAAATCTGCTTAAAATTCCAAAATGACATTTAAGATTTTTCTCTTTTAACCATTATTTTTTTGTATGTTATATTATTGTTATTTTTAGTTTGTATATGATCTTTTATAGAGGTTATAACCTTGCTACCCTGATAGTCTTTAAAGCTAGAACACTTTGTTCACATTTCTCCTCCTGGTACAAGACCGTGTGAATTCAGTAGAGATACAATCTGATGTATATATGTGTATATATATATATATATATGATATACTAAAGCCTCTGTATATGAAGTTTTTTTTTTTTTTTTGATGCATCAGCATTATAAGAATCTAATCTGCTCTATCTAAAAAATAGTAACTGTTATCAGAGCTGTAAACTGTAAGAAAACATGTCTTTTTCTAAAAAAAAATATTATACTTTAACACTACAAAATGTTATTAGATATATTTCACAAACGCTTCATAGCATTCATATTTAAGAAAAATGCTGGTGACTGGAATTGGTTCTACAGATAATGCATTTTCAAAAAACCCTGCCTAATTCATGTTTCTTTTCAATGATCTTGTAGTTTGTGATGCGTTTGGAATGAGTAACTCGTTAAATACATTTCTAAATATATTGAAATGAGATTGCATAGTTACTTCTAAATGAAGTTAAGTAGTAAATGTTGCAAGCTTGTCATCTCTTGTATTGCTATATCTTACATAATTTCTTTGTACTGATAGAAGCAAAGGGTTCTGTGACTCCATGCTGTGTGTTCTATAAAGCTGGAAACAACTGGTAAATAAGAATAATGTAGATAGAAGTGACATCACAGTGCTGACTGAGGACAGGGGCAGTTCAGTGGGTAAAACAAACAAACAAACAAAACAATGAAGCAACAACAACAACAAAACCAAAAAAAACCACACATCTGTAAGAGTTGTGTAAAACAATTAGTGTTCCTAACTGTGAACTAATAAGCACACTGTTTTGTGCGTCAGCACACTGTTTTAAACAGTCCAGTTTACTCTTAGATTAATGTTCTAATCATATTGTGCAGATCAAGTATGAGTGGGGGATTACTCTTTGCTACCCATCAGATTCTCAGATGTTTGTAAATACTAGTGGTTGTACTTCCACTATTATTTTAGAATATTAGATAGTAGATGTTTTTTTCTCTCTGAAGTATTCAACCATTCAGAGACCCACAGAAATCCCATTCTGAATATATCTTAAATGTTTGAATTTTGCTGATGTTTGGAGACAAGGGTTAAAAAGTAACAGAATATTTCAGCAAAACAAATGTGTATGTAAGAGTTAGAACAAGCTGATCATCTGCTTATCACATCAGCCTGTAATCAGATGTGAAAGTTTATCTTAACCTCAAGTGGTCTCAGACTAATTACCAATTTGTTCTTATCTCTTGATGCTTCTGGTGCCATTTTAACCCAACTATAATTTTAAAAACAGTTCAGAAAGACTGAATAATATAACATTTCATTTCAGTTCTTCTTCACTATATGAAGTTCATAGATTTTGAAACTGAATTCCATTTCCTTTTTGGTTGGACCTTAAAATCGCTGGGAGTTATGCATAATTGTGGTTAATCCTTTCACTGCTGACTAAGTGCTTTGCCAGTGTGCAGAGAGAGCTGCTTCTCTTGAGTTTGTTCTCTAGTCTTCACTTCTTCAAAAAGTGCAGGTGAGTAATCTATATTTCAAAGAAAGATGACCTTTACTTGATTTAAATGGAATCTTTCTTTCAATATCTGAAATGAGAAAGTGATTAAAGTTTTGGTTGATAGGTAAGATGTATTTTAGGAACAGATAAGCTTAAAGGTCAGACACTGTCAAATGAAGGATTCTGACTTTTTAATATTTAAATACTTCATAAGAATCATGGTTTATGTATGCCTGGCACTCTTTTTAAGTTCTACAATAAAATTGCTCTGTATTTTCATAAGATTCACCTCTCAGTGTTAGCCACATTTTGATGGTATTGAGTGAACAATTACTTTGCAGCATTTGTTCTTCCACCTTTGTTTGAGACAGGATGTTTTCATGCCCTTTATATAAAATAATTTTAAAGAAACTTCACGGAATAACAGAGGAACACCTGAAGTAAAACACCAGCTCTCTTTTCCTAGATTCATGTATTTTATATCTAATGATGACTTAAACTCAGGATTTTTTAATGTAACTAATAATTTACTGTCAAACATGAAGTGCAACTTTATTTCATAGAATGTAATATTTTGAGTACTGCAGATCTTTTTTTTTTCACCTATTCTCTTTCTCTTTTTTTTTTTTTTTTGAATGCAAAACATGAACATGAGATTAGCAAAGGCTATCTGGGTTATGAAATCAAGATGTGTAGAATCACGCAAGCAAATAACTAATAAGTAGAAACCCATGTAGTACAATAGACCACAAACCAGAAGCCACAGGGACACTCTTTAAATAAAAGACTAAAAATAAATTACAGTGATGTTGTCCTGATTGTTCAGTGTCATAGTTCTTTAACTATATATAGAAATTCCTAAAATTATATCTGGAGGATGCTAGGTGCTAGAAGGTAAGAAATGCCCTTTTCCTATCTTTTTTTTAACACCCCTGCTTTTTCCTTCCCCCTCCTCCCCCCCCCCCCCCCTTTTTTTTTCTGTAAAGAAACTGACAAAAGATAGAGGAAGATGGGGAAGATTTATCATCAAGGTCTTGAAACATATTCTAAGTGATAGTGACACAAAGAAACAATTCGTACTTCTTCCTTTATCCTGAAATAATATTATATATGTCATAGGAAGTAGGTATGAATTTTGAAGGAAGTTAATCAAAGAATTAAAACAGGAAAATATATATATAATTAATTTACTATAAAAGTACAAAATAATAATAATAAAAAAAATGAAGATTATATCTTTAATTTGAGAAAGAGAAACTTTTTTTTTTTCAATTTTTGAATCTTAATTTGCCCTGTTTTGCCCTGCCCCAAAAGGATATTACCCATTTCTATCAACCTCACACATTTCCTTAAGTAATTTAAGCTTTCCTTTCTACAGCATTACTAATAAATGAGTAAGTTACAGATTTTCTTTGGACTAAAATTTCAATATCATGACTACTTCTTTCATCTTTGGTATCTGTGATTAATGTTTGGATATGATACTCACTGCCGAGATTAAACTAGTAAAACCTGAAGCTGATTTGTTGGTTATTTTGTAGGAAAAGCTGTTAATAGTTGTTTTCCAGAACTATTAGATGATGCTTTTCCAGTTTACATCTATGAAATTAAGTTCCTTCCTGTCATGAATTTGCTATTTTTTTCTTCATTCTTGCATTGAGATCACCGTTTGTAGCCAAAACTAGAAGTCTAGAACAGAGAACCTGTCTTAGAAATAATACATTTTCAAAACCACACAGATATTTCACACAGTTTCTGGTCTGTTCTTGTAACTTTTCTTTTTCCTCATTAATGATGAAACACTTCTTTCACGTATGGTATGATTTCACTACTTTCATTCCTATTTCTCTTTTTCCTAATCACTTGAGCTTTCAATAGCTCTGGTTCAAGTGTAACATCTGTTATTATTTTCTGTAAGCTCTGATTTCATGTCTTGAATCAGAATTGTTAATTCTCTATTTTATTTCCCAGGCTTCTGAAACTAATACATAAACATTGTATTTGTTTCTGTCTCACCTTACCAATTTACACGATGAAATATCTGCTTGATTTATGTTGATCATCTCAGCTCTTTTCTTTCCCTTAAAATTCTACTCTTTCCTTCTCCGTGGCTTTGTTCTCACTTACCGTCTGCGTATTTATATCAGATCTAAAAACTCTGTGAGATACTTGTGCCATTCCTCACTTTAAAGCTTAAACATATTCATGTTTTAAAATAGTTTAAAGCTTAAACTTCAGAGCTTGATATATTAACATATTTTCTTACTACTTTTTTTATTATGTTAAAATATATATATTTTTTCAAATACTAGGTTGATCCCTGAGGCTACTTACTTGAAGCTCAGTACTTGATAAAATTAATTCTGTAAGGAGAATCACCTGGGGGGAAAAAAAAAAATAAAAGTACCATTTTTTTGTCAACCATTTATTATCTTACGGATATTGTCCTACTCTCTTATCTTCCTGTATCTGAGAGGAAAAATCCCACTAAGATAATTTTCAGTTATTTGAGTATTTTCCTAGGTTGTTTTAAATTTATGCTTAATCGACATCAAAAAGAATCTGAAGTATACTATGAATACAAAGTTACGTTCTTTCTGCCACCAGTTTTCAGCCACAAGAGAATAGCATACTGAGTCCCATCAGACAAGTAACAGTCATTTCACCTGGTGTAAAATGTTGAAAACTTGTTATCAAAACAAAGTCATAACTTTGAACAATTAACTTCTGCACAATTAATAATTTAATGGATCTCTATTTCAGTCATTTCCCATATGGCCTATTTAATTAACCCTTAACAAAAGAGACCAACACTTCACAGGATCCCAGTAAACAGTGAAGGAAGAAGTATCATCTTTTCAAAGATATTAGAAATGACCTACATATCTTAGCTAATGAACTTTATTTTCAATTCAGAACTTACATTCAGAGTAAAGAAACCGGATTTGGATGGTAGGCTAAGAATGGCATTCTGGTCAAACTGAGAGAACTTTGCTTTAATGTGCTAATATCTGAAGTTTATTCGTACTTGCATGAAAGCATAGATACCGCTATGTATTTGCTTTTCTTTTCTGAGTGCAGGTAAGTAAAGAGCTTTTAGTTGCCAAATAAAAATTGCGCCTTCTACATTAGTAACATCAGTAATAAACTGCATTTCAGGGCTTCAAGCTCATCTAGAATAGACAGAAATATAAGGAGATGGGGAAACATATAAGTGAAGTATTTCAGAGATCCATGAAACTGTGCTTAAAACAAAAACTGTGGAATGAGTAGCATGTAGAAAAAATAATGTGTTTCTTCAGCATTACCATTTATTCTTCTTTATAACTATTCTTGTATTTCTAGACATAGATCCTAGACATTTTAAACAATTGTCATCATATATTAGATTTTCCAGTCCTATATTTTTTAATCTTCCCTCTTTGGTCTACCCCTCTAATTTACCTGTGAGGTGGGACTGCAGTTCTTGAAAATCAATACCTCTTGATTCACTTATTCTCTTTGATTGTCTTTCACTTTTTTAATACAAAAAATTAACTAAAAACGATTACTATCCTCGGGAACATGTTGAATTTATACCTAAGCAGTATTTCCAGAAGATAACACTGTCTTTAATAGGGTCAGAACTTCATGTTCTGAACACCCACTGGAAAACCAGTAATCAATAGAGAAAAAAAAGAGGGGAAAATATTGCAAATAGGACAATTAATACTCAAATCTGAACAGAACGGGCAGTAAAATCATTACGTTATGCAGCTGTGCTTTTGGACAGTTATGGTACTGTCATGATTTTTGCTGGGATAGAGTTAATTTTCTTTGTAGAGGCTCACACAATGCTGTGTTTTGGATTTTTGACAAAAATAGTGGTGATAGAACACCAATGTTTTTAGTTATTGCAGAGCAATGCTTACACAGATTAAAGGACTTTTCTGTTTCTTATGCTGCCCTGCCAGCGAGAAGGCTGGGGGTGCACAAGGAGCTGGGAAGGGACACACCCAGGACAGCTGACCTAAGTTGAGCAAAGGGATATTCCATACTGTATGGCATCATGCTCACAAATGACAGCTGGGACAAAGGAAGAGGAAGGGGTTGGGGGGTGTTTGGAGTGATGGTGTTTGTCTTCTCAAGAAGCTGTCATGTGTGATGAGCCCTCCTTTGCTGTCAGTGGCTGAACACCTGTCTGACAATGGGAAGTAGTGAATGAATTCCTTTTTTTGCTTTGCATGTGCACATGTCTATTGCTTTACCTTGTGAAGTATCTTTATCTTAACCCATGAATTCTCACACTTACACCTTTACGATTCTCTCCCCCATCCCACCTGGGGAGAGTGAGTGAGTGACTGTGTGGTGCTTAGCTCCTTGCCAGGGCTAAACCACAACAGGTATGAAATGCAAGATACCTTTCTCTAGCCCTTTGGATTTTTTGCTGTTTTTTACGTTTGATCAAGTTGTGCCTACAACTTTATATGACTGAAGGAAAGATAGATGAATGATAGCATGATGAGATGGAGATAATCTGACATTTGATGAAGAGAACTTTGCCTAATACACACTGTCATATGAGATGAAGATGTCTTGAGCTCTATGTTTTTTGTCTTGCATAAGAATTGAGTGAGTTTGAATTGCAGTAGTTTACAGATACTGCAAAGATCTACTACATAGATTATTTTATTCAAAAGAATAGCAAAAATGCTTATCCCTAATTCATTTGGTTTTAGTTCATCTAGAGTGTTTTTCATGCTTATTCCATGTTATTTGAATAATTATAAAAGAGGTTATTTGGAATTTTTTTTTTTTATATAGTTGCTTTCTTTTGTCTAGAGCTAGTAATGCAGTAGTTTACCTACCTGTGAAGTATGATTATGAAGTGGAAAGCTGATTATTCAGTTTAAAAATATGAAAGTTGTTTTTACTAATCTAAGTCATTTTGTAATGCCTATCCCTGATTTTAATCCAAGCATCATGGTGCCATGAAACAGATTAGAAATCTTTCAAGACAGGAAATAGGAAGAGTTGAAATAAATTCACTTTATGAAGCCCCAAAGTGGGGGGGGGGGGGGGGGGGGGAGGAACAATTACTCTAAAGTAACAGTATGGAGCAATTATCCCATATTCTGCTAAAAACGAAAAACGAACGAACGAACAAACAAGCTGTTCCTATTTACAAGTAAAACTGTTACCAAATCAAGAAGAAAGGGGGAAAATCCTTTGTTCTTCTAAAGATTAAAGGTCAGAACTGTAAATTGTTCTTGACTTTTGTGTCATTTTATGTGGCACTAGAGTTTTATAACTTTAGATAGATGTAGATTGGCTTCAATAGTCTGTATAAATAAATAAATACGGTGCAAGGTTGGTTAGGGTCCAACAGCAGCAATATCAATGTTTAGACTAATTGGAAATGTTATTTACTTGCAAATCATTTTTGGTAAAAAGAAATATGGCAAGAAATGCATACATCCTTTGTTATTAACATGTAAATATGCCTCTCCCTAAAACACATCACAGCATGACAACTTAGAAGACAGAATCTCTGTATCTAGAGAGAGATTTCTAGAATTAAGTTATGTGAAGACCCTCATTCCTTCTATCAGTTTACATCTACCCATAGAGGTAAATTATACCAACCACTTTACATTTTAAACTGTTTGTTTTCTGTATTCTTTAATCTAGATATTAACCCATAACTGCTCAACTGGAGTACAGTTTTGCTAGTGTAATAGTAACCACAAAAACTCAACAGTTACTAAAAGGAGCAATTTATTTTTGAGTTTCTTAAAATATCATGAAACCATTATGTGGGTAGGCAACTACCTAAACAAGGTGTTGCATATATTGTCCAAGTTTTTATGATCACAAGCATTCACAAGCAAATAAAGTAGACCAAATAGTACTTAGCTCTTTGGGAATGTTGATTCCACATATCCTATTCCATGATGATTTTTTTTCCACAAAATTTGAGTCTCTATCACAATTTCACTACTGTAATTATACAGTTATCTATTATTAGCTATAGGTCTATCTATCTAATTTATTTTTTTTACAAATCTTGCTATTTTTGACCATTTCTGTTGTTCAGGCTTGGAAACATTTGCTTGGGATTTTCTTATCCCTACTTCCCCCCCCGCCCCCTTTCTTTTTTCTATTACAAAATAAATAAATAAAGTAAATACCTTCCAAACATAACAAGGCCTCATTAATATCAATAGTTTCTGTTGCATCAGAAAACTCTAAATTGCAAAGGAAACTGACTTTCTGAAGATAGACACCAGGTAGAAATAATGCAATTCTTGAAGCTATATTTAATCTAGTAAGGATATTCTCTGTATTTTTAGGAGGTTAATAAATATTTTTCATATATTTTAAATTAATATTTCCTGTGTTATTTTATCAGCTGCATGTATATGTTGAGTTTTATTATACAACTATTTTAGAGGAAGAATAAGTAATATGCAGGTTAAATACTTGTTATAACTGATCATATTGAGGTGCAATGCAGAGATAAAACATAAAACAATTTCTGTGTAGTTTTATCTAAACAACAACAACAAAAAAAATTAGCTGTCTTTCAGTTTCTAATGGATATTGAGTGTTGAGCAACAATAGTTGATCTTCAGATTATATACTTACAGATTGTTAATGTCTGAAAATTAACAGCAACAGTAATATTGTTTAGTCCTCACAAGTTTTAATTCAAAATATATACTATCTTCAGTGAGACACTACTAGCAAAATCTCCAAAATGGGTAGCCTCTTACAAACAGCTTTTACTTCTAACTCTGTTTTCTGATACAGAACCGAACATTGAGTAAACTAAAATCATGAACACAGTGATTAGTCTAGAAGGATTATGTATCTCTCAAGAGCACAGGTAGTAATGCATGAAAGGCAAAAATCAGGCTTTAGGTTTTAAAATAAAGGTGTTTCTTTTACTCATCATTTTAGTGCTTATTTTGAGACTTGTTAGAGAGACAAGTTTCTCAGTATTTACTGATATTACAATACTGTTAATGAGCTTTCTGCACCATGGGGGAGGAGCGAGGTTTGAGAGAGAGAGAGAGAGAGAGAGTGCGCGCATGCAAGGTTCCTTCAGGATATCAGTAAGAAAGGCCTGACAACATAAAATAGGTGTTTTAATAAGGTAGAATAAAAAGAGGATTACAGACAGAAAGTAAATCATACTTCTCTTCAGATTCTGTGGGCTTCAGATTCATGCAGCTTCATATGGGCCCCATATGGATTTTTCTCATGGTACGCTGTGGAGACCCTGTCTTTGGAGACAGACTCCTCTTCCATCCTGAACCGTGGTACCGTTTGTTTTGCATAACAAACAAAATTATGTGTGTCCTGACAATCTGGAATGTTATCTCTGTCACAATATCCACAGCATAAAACATAGCCTGGGGGCACTCCAGCAGATCCCTTTACAGTGACTGGTCATGCTAAGGTAAGTGCTTCTACTAAACCTCTCCATAAGTACAAGGCCATTAAAGCAAACATAGCTTGACAAGATCACTAACTTCTCAAATATGATGTATTCCACAAGACTCCAATACCTCCAGCCACTTAAAAAGTATGAGACTTTATCCTTCAGATTGCTGCAACCCAAGATGCTAGTCATTTTGGGAACCTTTTGCTTAGGGTCCCTTTCTTGTATTTTCTTACATAATGAGTAGTACTGTTTAACACGACATGTTGTTCATCAGATAAATGTTTCCCTTGGATTCTTCATTAATGCTTAATTTGCTCTTCTCTGTTTGTGTTGTATTGTTTTACAAATTTGAGGCACAAGTATCATGTTTTAAATACAATTACTGTTACGCATATTCTCAAAATCCTAAGCATGATTTTCACAGTGACTTGGGCATAGCATATTAATATTTTATGTGACATTCAGGGTAAGGGGGCAAAAAAGGACAGTTTGCCTGGTTGGGTTTTTAGCCAACAGGATCCCAAATTAGTCCAGTCAGAAAATCTGCTTGTAACACAAATACTGAGACATTGCTTCTAGAACAGTCACAGTTGGCCCAACTGGCAAGTGAGTATAGAAAGTTTTAATTTTATTTAACTGTGTAAATCCATCCTTTTTTTTTTTTTTAATTTAGGAAAGCAGTACACAAACATTTTCCTGTCCATCAGGTTTAAATCTTCCCACTTATCATATCTTTTAATTAGTAGTTATAAATTAATTATACAATTCCCTGTAAACATGTAGTAGCATGTAGTAACGCTTCATCCCATAAATTTAATATCTTGAAGAACAGAGGAAAGGGCTACATGTTTCTCTTTATTTTCATTTTATTCTTTCACATAGGACCTAGTGTTCCAATTACTTGAACTGAGAGTCTCAGTTACTGAGTCTCAATTACTTGAACTGAGGAGGAGTGAAAGAGACTGTAATGATTAGCGGAATTTTTTTTTCTTCGGGATAAAAGCAAATTCAAAAAGATATGAATGAAAAGACAGATACAGAAGCGGAGTATTTATTTACCTTTCCTGGAGGGTGATGGTTTAGAACTGTGAACAACTGATTTCGGTCTTTAGTGTCCCTGAAGCCCCTAGGATCTAGCCAAGGTTAGCTGAATCCTTCATCTTTGTAACTTCAAAGTAAATAAACTGAATTTTAGAGCTTGAGGTACACATTTTTTTTTTTTTCCCAAAAAGATCTGTAAAATTTAGGCTATATTTGTGTTCTGTGTTGTATTTTGTCTTTCAACAGCATTGATATCATATAAATAAAAGGAAGAAAAATATTTAAAAATATATATTATAGGATATACATAGCTGATATTGATCTGGGATAACTGGGTAGTTTAGATGTCTCATGGAAAAATGAGTGTACTAGGAGACAATTATTTTGGCTTTGGAAAGAATGACCAAATATTCAGTGAAGGATATGCCTGTTATCAAAAGCAAGTGAAGCTTATTAATTTATAAATTGTCAGGGAATTCTAAACACATATTTGGAGAAAAAAAATAATTAAAACATTCTCACTGTTGAACTCAAATAAGGGAGGCTTCTGACTGCAAGTGTCAACTGTTAGGAATTAGAAGTCGTATTTTAAAAATCCTTTTGCAAAGAATGTATAACTATTCTTAAAAGTTTGTTTTGAACTCACATGATAGTGCAGCTCTTTATGGGAATAAAGATATAAAATTAAAACCTCATTCAGTGTTTTAGTCATTGCCTTTGAGTCAATTTGAGCCAATTAACCCAAAATATTTTGGGGTTAATCCCAAATGGATTTATTCTAAATAAGCCAAAATAAGGACACTGTAACTTTGTGAAGACTTACTGTTGATGTTGATTGACATTGACACCTTATCAATGTTTCTAAATTTTATTGTTTGACATATTTTACAGATTGCTATTTTCTTTATTGATTTTAATCAACAATTTACAAGTGAGTTCCCCACTCATCCTGAGCATACATCTATAAATAAATAATATAGAAAAACTATAACCCAGCCCTGCAAGCCACTTCCATTCACTAGGAGTCACAGCTAGCCATTAGTGTTTACATTATTATTATTATTATTATTATTTTATTTGTCTTTGGATCAATATCTTAATATGCTTACAAATATCTAAAATCAAATTTAAACACATTTAGTAGATATTTGTTGGTTCGATGGTAACTCCAGGTTTTAAACCATTGAACTAACTAGTCTGTTGTTGTTGTTGCTGCTTTGGTTTGGTTTATTTTTTATTTTTATTTTTTCTACAGAACTAGGGTCTAGACACTATTTTCCAGACTTGAACGTCTTGTGTTTTTGTTTTTGTTTTTTTTCCTGTCTCCACTCACAAAAGTACTAAGCACTTTTCTAACAATTAATATGGAAAAGTGAAGCCTGTAGAAAGGTCTATAACATAAAATTGTACTGTATTTTCATTTCTCTGATGCCAAGGAATGAAGAATAATTGAGTTTTTAATAGGAGATGAATTTCTAAATATAGGTTTAAAAAACAAAAAGCAAATTAAAAATAAAAATCAAGGAACCTGAAGAGCTTTCCAAAGATACCCACTTTAAAGTTTCAGACTGGAACTTTGGTTTGCAAAGAAAACCAGAGCTAAGTAATAAATAAAACTTTTTTTTTTTTAAATAATAATAAAAAAGAATATTTTCTGACATATATATACATATTATCATATATATATAATAGATATGTATATATATCAAATATATATATATTATATACACATTATCAAATTGAATTCTTTATGTGATACAAACTGATGTCCTAAACACAATAGGATAGATTATTTTCTGTTGTTCTGTTATACTAACAAAGATTTTCTCCCTCAATTCTTCAAGAAGCTTTGATTTTAAAGATAAAAATACATACAAAAACCTGCCAGCTGTACCTGCAACAGCCTTCAAACTCAAAGAAAAAAAAAATTAGAAGACAATAGGGCTGCTCATATGAGTGAGTCTTTTGCTGTTTTGGTCAGGTTTGTGAGACTGAGTCCTAAAAAACAACATCCATGGGGTGTTTTGGAATGTTTGATTCATTTACTAACTGGCTTTAAGTCATCTGAAGAACATGCCATATATTCAGCTGGGACGCTGACATCATTCGCAAGTGCTCTCAAGATGGCCAAGGTTTGAAGACACTAACTCTTTCTTTAGGAAAAGGGAAAAGGTTTGACAGCTACATAACTGCATTAGGGACATTCTTTCTAATGATTTATGTGTTTTCCCTTATTTCACAGACATGTCAGGGTGCAGAGGCTCTGCATAGTCTTCATGTTGGTGTTGTGTGGCAGAGTGAGAATTCTCCTCTTGTAAGCAAAATTATTTATCCCATATTGCAAGCATTTATTGAAAACAAAACTATAATAAAACAAAGTATCATGATTCAATGACAACATTACACTGGGCCACAGGAAACCTAGCTTCTTTTATTGACCTTGATATGTGCTTCAGTGACAGTGGAAAAGAGATTTTTATTTTTATGTTGTATGGATGAGCAGCTCCAGAACCCAGCAAATTACCTGCATCATCCATGGTATAAAACTTATGTAAAAAAGAAAATGAAAAAGCAATGAGGGATTTTAAATATTGTATCTTTAAATATTTATTTTACTCAAACTGTATGATAAGGAAAGACACTAACATATGAAGAATGAAGAAAGAATTAAAACAAAGTGCTTGCTGGGTACATAATAGGCAGGATGACATTTCTAAATGCAGTGATCAATATACTGTTTCTCTAGTTTCTCTTTGAAAATGAAGCATTTTTCCATTTTTCTGAATTGAAATCAGCAGCTTACATACTACCCCTTCTCACTCTCAAGGAAACAATTTTTTATTACTTTTAAAAGATAGTTAATGCTTATTGTAAACAGTTTTTCCTCTACAAAGACCTTTAAATATAAATATTCTCTCAAAGTCTTTTACTATTCCAAACTTCGAAGATAAATCTGATCATGAAATTCTTCCAAGATGTCTGTAAATAATGTATGATTACAAAATATTTGAGTTGAAGTAACAGGGTGAAAAGGGATCACATGCAGAAATTTACCTTTTGAAGAGACCACGTTATAAAGTCACAGTCAAGGCACTGCAGGTCTCTCTCTCTCTCTCTCAATATATATATATATATATATATATATATATATATATCCCTGATATTCAAATTTTGTAATCAAGTATTCTAATAGAACACAACAGTTTCATAAACTGTGAAATCTGTATAATCGTGAAAGATTACAAATGTTACTTCCTTAAACTACAGAGTACTGTCACCAAATTGGTGACAGGTTTTACTTTAGTGGTAAAAATCAATAGATTATGTGGTCACCTGACAGTGCAAGCTCTCAGGACTGGTCAGAGCTTGCTTTGGGCTGAATGTGTTAAATAACTATTGGTAGTCAAGTGACTACCACCTCACCTGTTTTAGATGAAGTTCTGTGAATGCCACCTGTGGTAAACTGAGGTAATAACAAACAGTAGCAGTTTATGTCATCTGAGGCTGGGGCTGGTTCTTCTGTATCTTTCTAACTTAAGCTGGAAGCAGTAAGAAGGAGGTAGAATGCAAAAACATTGAACTGTTTTGATGTGTACCCAAAACTGTGGAGGAAGGACCTCTCTGCCACCAGCACTGTGAACATTGTCCTTTGAGACTCAGGACACTGGCTAACTGAAAACTTCTCCCCACTGTATTCTTCATGAGGAATGCTCAAGTTTCAACCAAAGGGAGCATTGAAATGATGAGTACAGCAGGGATAGTAAGAAGCTTTTGTATGTGCAACCATTTTATCTGCAATATTGATGTATTTCTTTATTAATGACATTCATTTTTTGTACTACTAATTTACATTATTAGAATGCTAAAAATTATTTGAAATAAAAATAAATTATTCACTCAAATTCCTCTTTCTCCTCAAAACATGACAGAATTGATCTCAATTTATAAAATCACCTCTTAGTTAAACTTCCCCTCCATCTTTACTTCTCTGATTTCATGGAACAATGTGTTTTATACCATATTAGTTTGATACTTGAATTTTCTTTGAGAAAGGAATTCCTTTTTTTTTTTTTTCTGGTTAGAGTAATGATTTTAATCTATCCTGTATCTGATTTTACTGAGCTTGTCTGTTTCATTCAAGTAACTGCTTCTCAATAAATGCATTAGTGCATTAAAACTTAGTGCACATGAACATGAATGGCTTTTGAATGTTATAAATACAAAATATGGTTAGTTATGTTTAAAGTACAGGATGGTAAACACCATTTTGTAGAATTTTTCATAACCAAGAAATTTGATAGCATTAACGCTAAGGTGAATAGCTATAAGTATATATGAAAAGCTCTACTCATATCTGTGGAAACCACACAGCTATATTAACTTTTACAGTAAAGAGCAGTAGTCCTAAGGGAAATTTGTATGATTAAGAGCAGCAAAGCATTGTATTAAAAAGAATGTGTTAGAAATCTGAAGTCATTTTTCATCTTCAAACTCAATCCAAAATATTTCTGTATGCAGAATTCTCCCTGAAACCAATATGCTTTCATGTGTGAAATGGTCTGCAAGATCAGATCCTTGGTATTACCTCCAAAGCCTGTTGACCACAGTGGAAAGCTGTCCACTAACTTTACTGCAGTACTGTGGAAAAGAAAATATCAAATTAGGATTTTTCATTCAGTAGGAAATAATTTCAGGCAAGCAATTAATCTATTTTAAACTCTTGAAGGAGCTCAAATATCATGAATGAATTTCTCCTCTACTGTGAGAAATTCTACTTACTTCAGTGCACTAGATTTTATCCTGGGAAAAGAAACTCTTGGGTGAAGTATGGGTTGAAATGATGATAAAGACAGCAAACAATATTTAACTGTGCAGTCTCACTAATTTTTTGTATCTGCTTTGTGCATCTCAGCCCTTGTAAGTAATTCTGCTTTTTGCAGCTCCTTGGACTTTGATTCATGTCGATTAATTTTAGTTGTACGGGTACTTTACAGGTAATCTAGAATTCTAAACTAAACTGATTTAGTTTGAAATTCCCCTGATGATTAGAAGGAAGGCTGGCCTGAAAAAATCGCTTTCCAGGAGTGACTGTGATAAAGTTAGGAAACATGATTTCATCCTCGACTTGGCATAACTGCATAGCACCTTCATGGTATTTAGGAATAGCTTTTTCCATGCGCACAGGTTTGCCCTTACCATTCCAACAAGCTGAGAAAAGAAGAGAAAAGGATTATGGGAAGGCAAAACATGATCAGACAACTTCTCTATTAATACAAACGCATTTGAGAAATTTATAAGTAAAAAAAAAAAAAAGTGTAAATTTAGAATCGGTATCACAGAATCATAGAATATCCTGAGTTGGAGGGGACCCACAAGGATTATTGAGTCCTGCTCCTGGCCTCACACAGGATCACCCAAAAATCAGAACCTACATCTAAGAACATTGTCCAAATGCTTCCAGAACTCTGGCATGCTTGGTGTGTGACCACTGTCCTGAGGAGCCTGTTCCCAATAGGCCAAGCACCTTTCACTCAGGGAAGAACCTTTTCATAACACCCAGTCTGAATGTCCCCTGTTGCAGCTCCGTGCTGTTCCCCTGGGTCTGTCAGTGTCACCAAAGAGCAGAGATCAGTGCCTGCCCCTCCACTCCCCTTGTGAGGAAACTGTAGGCCATGATGATGTCTCCCATCTCCTCTTCTCTAGGCTGAACAATCCAATTGACTTCAACCACTCCTCATACGTCTTGCCCTCTAGACCCTTCATCATCTTTGTAGCCCTCCTTTAGACACTCTCTAATAGTTTTATGTCCTTCTTATATTGTGGTGCCCAAAGCTGCACACAGTACTCAAGGTGAGACTGCAGCAGTGCAGAGTAAAATGTGACAATCCCTTCCCTTGACTGGCTAGCAATGCCATGCTTGATACACCCCAGAATATGGTTGGCCCTTTTGGCTGCCAGGGCACACTGTTGACTCATAATCAACTTGCATTGACTAACACACTCAGCCCACCCAGCCACCCTGAACCCTTTCTGTGAGCTGCTCTCCAGCCTCTTGTTCCCCAGTCTGTATATACATTCAAGGAAAAAGGACATAAGAATTCTCAGTGTCATTCTTAAACTACCTTTTATTAACTCATGAAAAATGTAGGGAAACTAGTATATTATGCAGGTATAAAATATGTTGAAATCAGTAGACTTGTTATGCTATAGAGAGAAACAGAATATATTTTTTGGATATGTAATTTTGATAATTTTTACTTCTAGGGATTCAATGTTTTTCTTCCTTTCAGGGAATATCTATCTTCTGGATTTATTTCATTTTGCAAAGAGTGAATGTTTTCATAGGAATATAATTAGGATCATTGCAAAAGATCATATTTATTTTTTGTTTGCAAATATTTAAACTTTTCAGGTAAAATTATCACTATCAGTAGCATTCAAGAAACATAGCCATTCATTTGTCATATTTTCATTTTTCCATTAGTCCTCTTTTATAGAAATGTTTGTGAATCTTAATATATGAACATACACAGTTTAGAAAATAATTTTCTGGCAGATATGTAAGTACTGAGAGAGATGTGCCCAAGAAGGGAATACATGAGATATTCCATGAAATGATTCCAGTTAAAATTTTAGGTAGTAAATGTCTACAAAGCAATCATATCATTTTTCCTTCCATACTTCCAAAACTGCTGTGACTATTCAATGGGACAATGACCAAATATAAATCACCATGACCTCTACTGTATTCTAGTTACGTGAAGACAAAAACTCCAGCCTATTTTATGATCTGGTTTACACATTAGATGGAAGACTTAATCCTGTTCTTTTCCTTATCCTCAGTGTCAGAACATACTCTTAAAGACTGTCCATAATTATGTCCATAATAAAACAATAATGAAACAACCCCTCCGATCTGAAGTCATTTATACATCTTATATGTGACATTTTAAATTTATAGTTGGACTAAAATATAGGCTCTTATGTTTAAGTCATCTGTTTTACTCATATGAACTAAATTTACAGAAAGGTCTGAGACCTACCCAATATGCTCAGACTGCTCATTAGCGCAAACCTATAAGCTTTGTTCTGATCTAATGAAGAAGGTTTTACACAACAAAGGCCTCAGACTTCATCTCCATAAAAGATCAAATTATATTCCATAGGACATTTGACTATCTGAATTTTAGCTTTACTAACATTGTATTACAAGCATTCACCATTTACCTGTCTTTAATGGGATGAGGAAGAAAAGAAGCTGCAGTTATTTTTCTTTATTTTCTCCAACATCTCTCAGTTTTCTTCAACTATTTCCTTTTCAGTCATGAGTAATCTTATTCTTGAAACTTTCATCATATGTAAATTTCTCATTTCCCTAGAATTTGCAATTTTGACTTTATATTTCATACTCCATAAAACATAATTGGACACAGCTGTACTTCATCAGAGGAAGTTCCATTGTTTTGTCTGTCATTACATTATTTTCTCTATAATTTTATATTGCTATGAAGTATGCTTTTAAAATATTCCTGAAAATTCTACTCATATAACAATCAAGAATATAATTATACATCTTATCTCACATTTCTTAGTTTCGAAAGAGCTATATTTTCCTTAAGATAGTGATACTTGTATTTTTTGTCACATTTGTATTTGGGGGGGGGGGGGGGGATTCATTACATAATTTTTCTGAGTTCTGGAAAAAAGTAATTTACAGACAGTTTCTCCTGCCCAAGCTTTATAGCATAATAATGTTTTGAGTTGCTTCAGAAAGTGCTTCCTTATGAATAGGATGCTTTTGATTACAACACTGAAAATAAAATGCCTTGGATATTCTTTATTTGGCAAAATATCTCATGAATATAGACATGTAAATATAGCCATACTACTAAATTATATTGCAAAAACAGATATCTTTCTAACTATGAATAGAAATATCTAGTTGTTGTTGTTGTTGTTGTTTGTTTGTTTGTTTTGTTTTGTTTTTATGGTAAAGATATTGCAACTGAAAATATGAGAGATTTACTGACTGAAATATATTAATTTCATATATTTTGTTTTGTTCAAGATCGTTCTTATCTGCCTGCGACTGTTTATAGAAGAAATTCCCTGTTCATTTTTATCCTGTCAACATATTTTCTTGTTTTCAGTTAGAATAATGGTCACAATTGTCATAGTCAGCAATAGTATTTAGAATTCTGTAGGGTAATCACAAATAAGTTGTGGCTTTGAAGACAGTATTAACCAAAGACATACAAATACAACATTTCCCTTTCAACTGTCAATGTCAGCTACAGTAAACTAAATAATGACAACAGCTAGAGAATACATCTGCACAGATAGGCAGTGAAGCCTCAATAAGATCTAGTAAGTCTCAGAATCCAGAGAAGGGAGCAGAGAGATCTGGTTGGGTGACGAAGAAGCATGGAAGAGACATTGAATTTATGTCCATCAATACTTCCCAACATGCTGGACTTCTGTTTAAACAGGCTATTTATAGCTGTTCACATGTAGGATACATTTAGTATAAAGGCATATATTTTGCTGTAGATGCTGTAGGTAGACACTGTACTAATTCAGGCAATATTTAACAGTTGCAGAAGCTCTGTTTCTGATTCAGTAAAAGGAGACTATGAAGCAGTAACATAGAAAATATAAATAAACAAGGAAAGACCAGAAAACAAAACAAAACAAAACAAAACAACAACAACAAAAAAACAATAAGCACTTTCTGAAGCAACTCAAACCAAAATTAACTGAACAAAGAAGACTGTCCAGCTCTGTCTTCCAATCCTGTGCACACCTTCAGCAGAACTCCAAAGTAACTAAGAGGAAAGTTTGAAGTAAACAGAACTGAGGAGGCTGCCGCAGTGGTTCACCTCTAGGAGAGTGGGAGAAGCTTTGTAGGTTGTGCTTAACTTGGGAGATGAGAATGATACTGTTACAACAGCTCCTTGGACTTCTTCACATTTGATCACCTCCTTCTTCTGGTCAAGGCACATCACTGTATCCCATGGTGCACTCAAGCAACAGGCTGCTGTGCCGTAATCTTCTTTCCCTCAGTAGTGGTTATCCTACAGACATACATATCAGATAATTTCTCCCTTTTGTTAACTAAGAATCTTTAATAGTCTTTAATTATAATTGTGACATTTTCCTTCACTCCTGAATCACACTTACAAACTAATCTAATCCTCTCTCCTGAAGTCTAGAGTTCTCTTTGGCTCACCTCCCCAGGCTTCCTCTAAATACTGGATGCAGTTTTCTCATGGTTAGCCCTCCAATCAAGTTGCCATCAGTGAGGACTTTTGCCACCAGTTCTTGACTGTTTATGTCAAGTAAGAAGTCAAGTAAGACACTCCCTACTTACCAATCTGCCTTTTTTGTTAGGAAATTACCACAAATTTAGTTAAGAAACTTTCATGGTTGTACAATGCTGTGTTACCCTCCCACTGGGTGTGTGGATGGTTTAAATCCCTTATGAGAAACAGGGCCTGTAACATGGAGATTTTTGCTATAAAGCTTTATGCACTTTATCTGCTTGGTCGAGCAGCTTGTAACAAGACTGCCCTGACAATGTCTCCAAAGTTACGTTCCCTTTGGTATTAACCCACTGATTTTGACAGGCATATTTTGGTTTCATGCTGAAAGCCCGTACAGCCAAGGATTTCCTTAGCATACAGGACAAGAGGAAGGATTCTCTTCTTTCTTGCCTGTGCTTCCTGATTTAATCACCTGTAACACTGCTTCTGTCATGTACATTACCTCAACAAGTTTTTCTGACAATGTCACAGCCTTGTGAGCTTTTAGTTCTTGTTTATTATCCAAGTTCTATGCATTAGTGTATAGACAATGAAGACAATCCTTTAGACAATCCTTTTAACACCTGCCCCTCTAAGCATGTCAAAGTTCCCCTGTTAACCTTCACTTATATTTATCTTCTCCTCCATCGTTTCTTCACATACATCTTGACTTCCTTTCTCATCCCTTAATGAACCTAGGCTAAAGCACTTTTGTAGCTAAAAAAGTTGGTTTGCTGTCCCCTCTTTATGGCCATCAAGCTAATTTTGAAATAATTTTTTTTTAGCTGCTTGCAATTTCTTGGGATATCAACAGTATTTTCTGCCAAAACACCACCCGATAATGAAGTAGTAACTTGACAACACTAAATTTCCATACAGGGAAACCTTGGAGATGTTTGATTTTTCATCTTTGCCAGAAAAATAAATTAATTTAGCAGACACCTGAAGGCATCAGCAACCTTGAAGGTTAATAGAGTCCTTTGAATACTTGAAAAGACAGTCATTTTTTGCAGCCTGATGTATGTTCTTAGTTGAGGTTTATTACTGCTGTTACATGCTCTACTTTTCACATGCTTCAACCTTCCAGATATAGCTCTTTATTCAGAATATTACAAAACTTTTATGTTTCCTGTCTCATGCCATTTTGAAGCAAGCTAATATCTACTAACCTTAAATCTAAGAATTCAAAATCTAAGTGTATATATATATATATATATATAGTACTGAACATTTATTTTGAATAAAGAACTGCCATCTAAAAGAATTGCCACTTTGGAATCTCTCTTACAACCCGTTTATTCTCTAGGTCAGTTTAGATTTCCCTCTGTCACAAAATATTTTATTTTCAAAAATATATATTAGCATTTTTTTCATTAAAAAAACGAAAAACAGAAAAAAAATTGGGAAATCATAAATGTCAGCAGTTTCATTTTTTTTTAATAGAGATTAAAACATTTTAAAACCCTCTTCGTAGAGTATCAGAGCCATAATTGTAACTTCTTCCTTCCTTGTTTGCAAATGAATCCATGTTATAGCTATATAACTTGAAGTTTGTAAACTTACTAGCTTGGTTTTTATTGGCAGTGAGGATGTACTTCTGAAGCACTCCTAGGATTTCCAATAATATTTCTGGAATGTGGTGCAAGAAAACAAGAAAGCAAGAAAAATGTTACTGAAGTACTACATCACCAGTTCTGGAACTGTAGAAGAGGTGCTGCAAAACACTGCTGAAAAGGGCTTACTATATTCCTAGTCAACTGTTACTGTTTTGTTCAGAAAATAGTGAACTAAAACAGGCTTCACTTCTAGTGGCTAGAAAGAGCATCTGGGTACTACTACTACTGAAAGATATTAGGTATTTTAATTCAGGTTATGGAGCTATAGTTTCTTGGAACCAAGAAACTCTGTTGCAAAATTCAGCACAGCAGAGGGTTCACAGATGCAAAAGTATTTTCCATGAAGGAACCATATTACTACATTTTTTTCCTCTTAAAAAAAAACAAAAACAAACAAAAAAAAACACTGCTTTGGACAGATATGTGTACATTTATCACAGAAGCTGGGAAATGTTTATGATTTTGAGACTCTGCTTGTGTCTGCTAGTGGAATAACAAAATATGGTAAGTACCTAGTGGACTGCTCTGTGGACTCCATGCTTATTACACAGGAGACTGAGGTTTAAGGGACTGTAATCATTCTCACTCATGTGCTTTTCATGCAATGTTCTTAGCATTCTATGGCTTTAGAAGGATTACATTTAGTTTCATTAACTACTTTGCATGTACTCTATTTCTATCAACAAAGTAGTTATTGGAGGTTGTTTTTTAAGGGGCTGGTGGTAAGGGATAAGGATACTCCAAGGATACTCTTAGACAACCCATAAGTGACCTACTGTACTTCTACAAGATTCTAAAGACAGCTTTGTACATTGCTGTTAGAGTATGCTAGGTTTCGTCACTGAAATATATGTTAGAAAGAAAGGATGTAATGACTTGGAACAATCTAACTGTTCAGTGATTTACAGCTAAAAAGTCTTCTCAGCATAAGCTTCCCTTACATGTCCTTTAAAACAGAGAGTGAGACTTGCTTACAGTTCTTGATATTTAATAGCTTAAAAATTGTGTTGTTCAGTTTCCTTAAGTATGTATGGGGTGTCTTCTGGTCCATGTTAGAAACGCATCTTAAGAGGACTTAAATAGCATTTCTCCTGCAATGAGAATGATATAATACATGCATGCTTAAAAATCAACTATTTTGTCTTGATTTTGATCCCACACTATAATCCCAACAATTAAAAAGTACATCATCAAATGATTTAGTAACAAGAAAAGAAGTGTTCATGTTAATTCCATAATATGAAATTTATGAAGAAAAAACTTCAGAATTACCCTCTTCTAAACTAAAATGATTTCTATTCATATCTTAAATGCTCGTTTTCTTTTTTTTTTTCTTCTGAATATTTAATTCTTTTTTCTTCTGAATGATTAGCTATAAAGTTAAACTTCTGCTCTGTCTTTCCATTTCTGTTAGGTGTAGGAATTTTCTAAGCAAAATTGTTTACAATATATTAGTTTACTTTTCAGTATTGCGTTGTTTAATTGCATCTCTTTTGTTAGAGAATATGTTAGACAGACTACTTTGTTAATCATTGATTTTTAAATTTTTATTTTATTTTATTTTTTTCTGGGTCATTACAATTCTTTGGATCACTTTATCACAAGATACAGATATGGTTGTCCATGTCAACTCCATTGCTAACATAACTTACTTACCATGCTTTCATAGCACCTATAGCTACCTGAATATTTCCAATATTTTCTTTACCAGTCACGTTTTTTTTTCTATACTACATTTCTTAGCAATATTTTGTAGGTCTAAAATTCAACTGCAGATTATACTTCTTATACCTGTACACGCTTGTATAGTAACACCTCATCTCTGCACATCTTTGTGATACCTGAAGATTTATATTGCTTGAAGTTATCTAAAACTTGATATATTTGATATACTTGATATAACTTAATATACTTTATATAACTTGATATATTAACAATTTCTGTTCCACTGCTGAAAAACAAAGTATTTCCACAGCTTCAAAAGAGTGCTTGCAAATCAAAAGTCAGATGTTATCTGAAATTTGTAATGTTTTATTGGAATGTAAACTTTTCTGACCTTGGACATGGTCTGAAGATGAAATGCAAACTACTGTATTTTAAGCTGTCACTTACTGACGTGGATTTTAATGAAGTCTTCAAATGTAGATCTTCTAACTAAAATTTCTGCCTACAAATGCTATATTAAAATTGTGTTGGGTTTACCCAGGCAGCAGCTAAACACTCACCCTGTCTTTCACTCACTCCTCTTTCTCAGGGGCAAGGGAGAAAAACAGAAGCTGAAAAGACTTGTGGATCAAGAGAAAGACAGTTTCAAAAGAAAAGAAAAAGCTGTTCACGCTAACAAAGTAAGAAGAGGAATTAATTCACTAGTTCCCATTGGCAGAAAGGCATTCAATGTCCTGGGATACAAGACCTCAGCTTACATAACTTATCTGGTAAGAGCCACGATAACCACAAATGTCCTTCCTTCCTTCCTTCCTTCCTTCCTTCCTTCCTTCCTTGAGATTTTATTGTTGAGCATGATGTCATGTAGTATGGAACAACCTTTTGGTTAGTTTGGATCAGGTGTGCTGGCTGCATCAAATCCCAGCCTCTTGCCCACTTGGAGCCTACTAACTCTGGGGAAGCAAGGGAGAGAGAGAAGGCTTTGACACTGCAAGCACTGTTTGGTACCTAAACCACCAGTATGTTATCAGCATTGTATTAGCCTTAAATGTAAAATACTGTAGTTTACAAGCTGCTATGAAGAAAGTTGACTTCATAACTTCATCCCAGCCAGTGCCAGTACAAGCATTTTTTCAAAATGCTTCTCATTAGGCCTACACCTGATTGCAGCTAATAATAACATGTGATGGATTATAGGTAGAAGTGACATTTTTTATCACCAGAATACTCTGCTTTAGATGGATGCTATTGTCTCTTATAAGAATTTCATGAGTATTCATCTACTGATTTGAAGACGTAATTTCATCACTCTACAATTACATATGAAGTGGCTTGTCAGCCTACCACAAAAATGATGTCACTGAGACAGAATTTTATGTGCAGCTAAAAAAATATGGCAACAGTATTATTATCTAGACTGCTAATCTACGCTCACTGATGTCCAGAACCAGTGACCTCATGAAAAAAACTGACTTGCATGTAGGCATAATGCCATATGAACAGGTGAACATGAGTACAAATATTTAAGACACCATCTATAATCACAAAATATCTTTGTGAAGGGCACAAGTTTAGCCAGGAAGTACCAGATGGTTGTCTATCCTGAGGTTATAGGAATACAGCTATGGGAATGTACCACTCTATAGCCAGCTTTTGGATAGATAAATTTTCTAAAAAAAAAAAAAAAAAATGACACCATAACCAATGGAAAAAAAAAAAGTAATTTATTTTACTTGGTTTTAGGAAATATTTTCATCTTTATTAAAAAAATTAAATTCACTTTTATCATAGAATCATAGAATATCCTGAGTTGGAAGGGACCCATAAGGATCATCAAGTCCAACTCCTGGCACCACACAGGTCTACGCAAAAGTTTAGACCATGTAACTAAGTGCACAGTCCAATCGCTTCTTAAATTCAGACAGGCTCGGTGCAGTGACTACTTCACTGGGGAGCCTGTTCCAGTGTGCGACCACCTTCTCGGTGAAGAACCTCTTCCTGATGTCCAGCCTAAACTTCCCCTGCCTCAGCTTAACACCATTCCCGCGGGCCCTATCACTGGTGTTTACGGAGAATAGGTCACCTGCCTCACCACTCCCCCTCGCGAGGAAGTTGTAGGCTGCGATGAGGTCCCCCCTCAGCCTCCTCTTCTCCAGGCTGAACAGGCCCAGTGACCTCAGCCGCTCCTCATACGTCTTCCCCTCTAGGCCCTTCACCATCTTCGTCTCCCTTCTCTGGACGCTCTCCAACAGTTTAATGTCCATTTTGTACTGTGGTGCCCAGAACTGCACACAGTACTCGAGGTGAGGCCGCACCAGCGCAGAGTAGAGCGGGACAATCACTTCCCTCGACCGACTAGCAATGCCGTGCTTGATGCATCCCAGGATACGGTTGGCCCTCCTGGCTGCCAGGGCACACAGCTGGCTCATATTCAACTTGTTGTCAACCACAACCCCCAGATCCCTGCTGTCCAGCGTCTCGTCACCCAGTCTGTTCATATAGCCAGGGTTGCCCCATAAACAATGGAAAGGGATACTTCAGGGATGCCCTTAATAAAATTTAACTAAGTATTTTTCCAGGTGAACACCCATTTTAAATGGAACCAGTGGTAATGGTGGTAGCCTTTGGTAAATGGAACATTCCAGTCTTTTATGTCCCACATGCAGACAAATCCTTCAAAACTTTTTTTTTTTTTTTTTAAATCATATCTTTCCATGGGGGTCTATTTGTGATAGTGGGTTCTACTACATATTCGAATATAATGGGAATTATTCACAGGGAATGTTGATAGAATAAGACACATTGGAATAAAAAAATATTTTTTTTTCCTCTTCTTTTCCTTCTAATGAAATTATCATATTATTGGACAAGAAATGAAATAATATTGTCTGTATCAATAGAGTTGAGTATTTAGGCCTGTCTCTGTGTTGGGTACATTCTAAACATTGTATTGTTTCCTTTAGACTTCTAAATGTTTGTGCTCCTTTGAAACTATGATTTTAACTGAAATACAAAGCAACAGTCTAGAAGGATCAGGAATCTTTCCTTTTGCTTTCACTGTGATTATTACTGACTACTGACACTCTTGTTTTTCTTACTGTTTCCTGTTTTTCTTTCAGTTATTTTCATTTTTCTTTGTGTATCTCTGCTCTTCATATATGACAATATTTTTGCAAAATATGCAAAACAAGCTGGGATACATAATTTTAAGCCATGCTTTTTTATAACAAAGGAAGATTTAAGTTAGCAAACTTTTATTTATGCACATCTTTTTGTGTGCAATTGATTTTCTCTGCTGTCCTTTGTTGTAAGATTTGTTTCCAACAGCAAAAGATATTACTATTACAGAGTAAGACCTGTGAGTAGATTTCCGTCTGACAAATCAACATTTACAAAAAGCAAGTAAAATCTTGACCATCCATTGCTGTAATTTGATGTAATGTTATTGATTTTAGTTTTTAATAATACAAACTGGTATTATGTCTTTAGAATATTAATAATTTAGTGACATTACTTTGAACTTTTGTCAGGAAATTATGCTTTTTCAGCTTTCATCAACATAATATTTTGTGTTGAAATTTTTGTGATTCTGATCATTAGTTCATGTTTAGTCTTAATTCAATTGTTAAACAAACAAACAAAGAAACAAAACATAAAAACATTCCTCCAACACTGACTACACTAACATTTTATGTAATTTTTCTGTGGCATTTTTAAAAGGCTCCTTTCATCTCATTGCTTAGATTTATACACATCCTTAGGCTTTACAAAGCTTAGCTGACATGTTCATGAATACAATATATCTCCGTATGCTTTATTACTTAAAAAGCATAGAAAAAGCATACAAAAAGCTGTTGATCTAAAGTACACTTTTGTATATTAGGGAGTTAATCTATACTGTCAATACATTTTATATTGTTCAGTCATCAAACCTTAACCTTGAAGAAAAAAAATGTAGAACTTAAGAACCCAACAGTTTGGCTCTCAGCAAGTACATTTTATGCTACTTTATGTCTCTGAAAACGATTTAAAATTCTTGCTGTTTTTACAAATACTGTGCCACTCTGTCAAAATGTTCTTGAAAGATTTTCCTAGTCTGTATCATTCAAGGCCTGATACAACTGATAAGATAATGTCAGGGGCCATTTTAAGTTGTTAAAGACCCTACTTTATTAGATTTTCATCTGTGCTGACTAGCAGAAGTGGAGAAAAGATGTTTATTATGTTAAACAGAAAACGCAATGCCAGTTTCTTAACTTTCCCCAATATAGCTAGAAATAGGTCAAATTATGAAAAAAAAAAGAAAAAAAAGAAAAAAAAAGAGTAATAAAACTGTCTATAGATCACAAATTAGACAAGCAGAAGTACAAATCTTTACTTCTCTTGAAAAAAAGATGTTTGATATCTTTTCCTTTTTTCATTTTACTATCATTTTACAAAAACTATAGTTTATGAAACAACAGACAAGATTGAGTGTGTTATCTTAATATTTTGTTTTACACATTATTTTTACACTTATGTGAATTGAAAATGAAAATGTGAAATCAAACATATACAGTTACATATTTTTATCTATCACCACATAGATCAGCACAATTCAAATTTAAAACAAATGAAAAGAAAAAGAAACAAGAATTTGGAACAAGACGTATAAAATAATCCAAGTTAATAATTAGAATTGTGCATACAAAAATATTGTCATGCTGGTTTTGCTTAAGTCAACATCAGACACTCAGCTCTTATTATTAGTCCTGAAAATTATATACTGACTCAAAACTCTATGAAGTTAGCTAAATTTAAACTATCATCTTAGCAGACATTCAGTGATAGAAAAACCACCTTCCTGACTCAATAGATGTTATCCAACAGTTATTGACATTGACAGGCATTTCTTCATTGACTTAAGTAAGATTAACAAATATTTTTGTATCTAATTCCATTTTTCTACTAAATTTTATTTCTACTTTTATTTCTACTTAAATTTTATTTCACTCTGATTTTACTGAGTACAGAAGAACCCACCAGAATGCTCTTCATCTGTAAGGACAAAGTTAGTTTACAAGCAAGTAAAAGAGAGATGGTATAATTTTGGAGCCTTTTATAACTAGCTTTCTAGTACTTTTTAAAAACATTTTTTTTTTAAATATATAATTTAGGAATTATGAGTATGAACTGAAGCAGTATTAAGAAACTAATGTGGATTTCATTTTTTTTAATAACTTGTTTCCTACTTATGATGTTTACTAATCTGTGGTATTTAAATTAGTGTTATACTGCAGTAAAATGGAAAACATTTGTTTAAAATATGTTTAGGAAAAACTAGCTCATGATTTACAGCACTGACAGAATCAAATGCTGCTATCTCATAAAAAACAGGGATAAAATAATGGTCACTACTCAGATTTTTCATTCTCTCTCTTCCCACATAGCAACTTAAATTTCCTATTGTCCCTGGCACTACTCTGTCCCAGGCAGCATTCTGTTTTCTTTCTGATTGAAACCAGCCCTGGTCTGAATACAGTCTGTTCAGAAATGCAGGATATAATATGTTCCATATTATTTGTAAGAAAAGTACTGTTTGAAGAGACTGGATCAGGAAGATCCCTGATAACTTGCTGAGGCGATCGGTTCTAGGGCAGACGTGTTCTGCAGCAGAGCGGGGGATCGGGACAGGCAGGGCTTTTTTTCTGACATCGAGGCCGCTCGAGGGATCCGCCAGGACCCTGCAGCCCCCGCGAGGGAGTCTGACGAGGCGTAGGCGGAGCCAGCAGCGCCCCCTCCCCGGCCCTTCAAAAGCAGCCCCTAGGGAGCACGAGCGACCAGGAGCATGGCGACTAGGACGGGCAAGCAGGGCGGGGCGCGTCAGAAGGGCGGGGCGCGTCAGAAGGGCGGGGCGCGTCAGAAGGGCGGGGCGCAGCAGTTCGCGCGGCAGTTCGCACAGGCAGGGCGAGCAGGAAGGGCGGAGAGGGCAGGGTTTCCCCCCCCCCCGCCCATAAGAACAATGCCTTTAACGGCTGTCGACCGCTAGCTAGGCTGCAATGGTCTTCACCAGGCAGAGCGCTCTCTCTAGACAGTCTGTAACCACCCAGCCTGACCGCCTGAACAATGCGGCAGTTCAGGTCTCTGGGTGCAGGGAGTGTCTGAGCCTGTTGCTGCCATCTGAGGGAGGCAGAGGCACCGTGTGTGTGAGGTGCAAGCAGGTGGATGACCTGGTCTGTCTGGTGGCAGAACTCAAAGAGGAGGTGGAGAGGTTGAGGGCTATCAGGGAGTGTGAACGGGAGATAGACTGGTGGAGTGACTCCCTGCAGGGCCTGAAGGAGAGGTACCGGGGTAAGACACCCCAAATGGGGATGGACCCCCTGCCCTGTTGCTGTCGGGCAGACGGAGGCGACCTAGGAGTTGAGGAGGGATGGAGACAGGTCCCTGCTCGACCTTGCAGGCAACGCCCCCCCCTACCGGCCCCACCTTCCCAGGTGCCCGTACGTAACAGATTTGAGGCCCTGGAGCTTGAGAGGCCGGTGGGTGAGGACGAGGTAGAAAGTCTTCCCAGGAGGATGGCTAGGGCAAGGAAGCTGACTCCACGCCTCAAGACTGCCTCCACCAAGAAAGACAGAAGGGTGATCGTAGTAGGTGACTCCCTTCTCAGGGGAACAGAGGGCCCTATTTGTCGACCTGACCCTGGGTCGACCAGGGGTCGACCTGCCCCCTGTGCTGGGGCCAGTCCTCTTTAATATCTTTATCGATGACCTGGATGAGGGGATCGAGTGCACCCTCAGTAAGTTTGCAGATGACACCAAGTTAGGTGCGTGTGTCGATCTGCTCGAGGGAAGGAAGGCTGTGCAGGAGGATCTGGATAGGCTGGACTGATGGGCTGAGGTCAACTGTATGAAGTTCAACAAGGCCAAGTGCCGGGTCCTGCACCTGGGGCACAACAACCCCAAGCAGCGCTACAGGCTGGGAGATGAGTAGTTGGAAAGCTGTCTGGCAAAGAAAGACCTGGGAGTATTGGTTGATAGTTGGCTGAATATGAGCCAGCAGTGTGCCCAGGTGGCCAAGAAGGCCAACAGCATCCTGGCTTGTATAAGAAGCAGTGTGGCCAGCAGGTCTAGGGAGGTGATTGTCCCCCTGTACTCGGCTCTGGTGAGGCCACACCTTGAGTACTGTGTTTAGTTTTGGGCCCTTCGCTACAAGAAGGACATGGAGGTGCTCGAGAGAGTCCAGAGAAGGGCAACGAAGCTGGTGAGGGGTCTGGAGAACAAGTCTTATGAGGAGCGGCTGAGGGAGCTGGGGTTGTTTAGCCTGGAGAAGAGGAGGCTCAGGGGAGACCTCATCGCTCTCTATAGGTACCTTAAAGGAGGCTGTAGAGAGGTGGGGGTTGGTCTATTCTCCCACATGCCTGGTGACAGGACGAGGGGGAATGGGCTAAAGTTGCACCAGGGGAGGTTTAGGTTGGATATTAGGAAGAACTTCTTTACTGAAAGGGTTGTTAGGCATTGGAATGGGCTGCCCAGGGAAGTGGTTGAGTCACCATCCCTGGAGGTCTTTAAAAGACATTTAGATGTAGCCCTTAGTGATATGGTTTAGTGGAGGTCTTGTTAGTGTTAGGTCAGAGGTTGGACTAGATGATCTTGGAGGTCTCTTCCAACCTAGATGATTCTGTGATTCTGTGAACTCCCCATGGAAACTCCCCAGAATAGCTCCCCAGTGATGCCAGCTGACAGCAGCTGATTTCACCTGTCTGGGATATGGCTATTATTTCTCTTCAGTGCTCTTGAATGTGCAAAGCAGAAACTCTTCAGTGTAAAAGAAACATGCCTAGCGTATTCCTGAGTTACAAATTATTTGTCTTCATATCTCGATATAGAGGAATATAAACTATGCTAGTAGGAATTAATATACTTAATTGCAATATATCAAGAACACCACAAAAATAAGTGTTTTTTATTAGTAGTAGTATTTTTCCCCAAGTCAAACAACATCCTAAAGCTTTAAAATCAAGTTAACATTTTGGAATGTTTTTCTTCCAGAGATATATCTCAAATGCCATATGATACAAGAACATATCTGAGTTATTCCCCTTACTGGGTACAGTCTGAATCTTACAGAACATAAGGAATTGTACATGACTATTTACCATTTCTGATAGCTTGCTGTCCCATACAAGAGTTATTTTTAAAGTGCTATGACAGTAAAATAATATGTCCATGATCTATCTTAAAAATCTGTTATCTTAAAACAAATAACTGTATATAAATATTTCTTTAAACCTGATATCTGCCAGATAAGAGGATGCAATAGATGTTTTTAAGCCCTGATTTTTATGCTTATAATAATCTCCTTTGAAATAAAAGAAATAATTAAAAAGACCAAAAGTGGACAAAATACCTTTTACATAAATGTTCCACAACAGTAGGGATACGAAACACAGACATGGAAACTTTTCAAATAGTCTAACAGCTTTCAAGTATATTATAACAGAATAGAAAAAAACTCTATATGCTGTTAGTGAAGCACTAAATATGTTCTGCTCCAATTACTTCTAGTCACAAAAATACACTTATAACTAAAATGATTTTGAATAAATACTAATGCCATCCAATATGCAATCTAAAAAATGATACATTTTAAACAGTGTGTAGGGTATTGGTTATCAGTTTGAATCAATAAAATGAGCATATTTTTATATGGAATAATAAATACATTCTCTATTTAACATTGTCTCATTCTCTTGGGTCAAATCTTCATTGTCAAAATGTTATTTAGTACTAGGTTAAAAATATTAGGGGTGTAAAAATAACACATGCTATTTCCAATTTCTATAGAAATATAACTGTTAAGGGAGAGTGTCACTGGCTTTAGAAATCTTGTCCTTTGGCTCTGCTGGATGGAAGCCTTGTTGCCCAGTTCATATTTTTAATGTAAATATCTCACTGTATTGGGCATGCCACCTTCTGTGAGAAAAATAGTACAATGAGCTGAGTTATTGTCTGGTTATTATTTCATGCAAACTAATGAAAGCTACTTAATGAGGTCTTTCTAAAGTAATAGACATTTTCTTCTAAGATTACATTTTTCTGTGTCTGTCACCCTGAATAGTAATGGTGGGTTATTACTTTTATTTTTTTTTTTCAATGCATGTCAAGCAATAAAATAAAATAATTCTCCCTACTATCTATCTTTATAACTGTTTCTGGACAGAAATGAAATATGAGTGGTTTTCTTTTACAGCACATAATACAATAATTGCAGTTTTTTTTATTCAGGATAGACACAGCAGAATCGTAACTCAGATTTTTCTTATATTAAAGAACTGTAAAGAAATTCTTTTATTCGAGAACAAGCATATTGCATCTGACAGAGAAATAATTTTATATAAAGGTTTTCTATGACAATTTTAACTTAACTCCTTACTTCAATTTTTTGTATTTCCGTGGCATGACAATGGGAGCTTTTTTATTTTTCTCCATTTAGCCTAGAGATATCTTTGAGCATTTCTTATTTCAAAAAAAAAAAGCACATGTATGCAACCTCAAATATCAACATGAACACTGCATAACTTACAGTAGGTCCTGAAGTTAAGAGATACTGACCAAAGACTTACAGAAATCTCTACCTTCCATGAAGCAATAGGCTTATGTTCTGCCCTAGGTTCAGAGCAGTCATATTTTTCTTCTTAGCTTTAAGAGATACTGTGGGAAATACCAGCTTGTCACAGAGTTTTGCTATAAAAAATAAAATAAAATAAATAAAATAAAGAATGCTTATCAAAACATACCCTATGCACTGTTTGTATTTTTCAAATATTATTACATTTTTTTCAATGATTTTCATCAGTCATCTTTCCCTCCTGTCTGTAATACAACAAAGTGCTACTTACTTACAGGATCCCCACTTTCTGCAATCAAATAATCACCTTCATTCATACTTTAAGTGAGCTGAATCACCAGCTGGAGACACGTCGGTTTCTCCCGTGTCTGTAGAGAGTCTTGATAACTGTTCTCCCAAATTACATAGCTTTGTTAAGTGTTTGACTTTAGATAGGTATGAGTCATTTCCTTTCTACACTGTGTAAGGCATACACGTATTTACTGTGGCAGCTATTGCCAGCATTAATTATTTGCACTACTTAAGTGGTATTTGTGGTTCATCATTAGTCATATAATCTCATCATGACCAGTAGACATTGCTGTCATCTTTCAAGTACAACTAAAAGTTCATCTAGAGCATGCCAAGATCCAATCTCACATTATGTCCTTGAACCTGAGGGGTTCAAAATATTTAACATAACTTAAAGTCAGTCTTCTACCACTTAAAATCTATTTCACTGTCTATGCATATTATGTTTTCTACCTCTATCTTGTCAACAGTCTGATGCAAGCTAATCTGAAGTATTCTTCTGAATATTTTGTGCATATATATTAAACCTTTTTTTTTCTTTTTTCTCCATAAGATGAGCATGAGACTTACAGTAATAAAATATAGGGTAATATTGTAAGACCTCAGCAACATAGCCAAAATAGACCTGCTGTTTAGGTTAGTATTTCTAAAAGCAATCAAGAACACTACATCTAATTCTCGAATATGGGTTCATTTATTAAGATATTTTTCAGTCCATTTAGCGAACTATTCCAAGCTATTTTTCTATAAAAGGGGGACTAAATTAATAAATTCAATAAATATATTTTTGCTTCCTATAAAAATTTTCATGTTGATTACTTTTCAATCATTTCTTCTTGCTAACTAAAATATGGAGACTATGTGTTGACTGTGAAAAATAGATAGCAAAATGTATAGTACTCAAAGAAACTGCATGAGTCTCCTGAAACACCATTTATACTGAAGATATGTTTCGTGTGAGTCTTTAGAAGTGAAGCAAGAGAAGACCCAAATTATGTCAGGAGAAATAAAGACCTTGAGCATGCATTTTCGTACGATTGCAATAATTATATCACTGCAACATATAGTGCATGGATATACAACAGAAGCCTAGAAACTGGTTTCCTCTAGGTCACTTTCATCTTACTACTATTCTCACTGGAAGAATTCCATGTGTTGTTTTAGCATGCTGTTTTTGAGAAATTTGGAGACATTCATAGGAATTGGTTAAGGTGCTGAAGAAGTCCAAGTTGCATTTCACACATTATTTAAGGCTAGTAGTAAATATTTTTTTGTCTGTTTGTTTGTTTGTTTCTACTGCTTTATTAATGAGATGCCTTGATCACAGAACCTCATTTAGCCAGAAATTTTGCAAAATGTCTTGAGTTTACAATCCAAGAAGGCTTGAGTGCTTCACTGACAAGAAACTCTATGCTTGTGATGGCTCTCATGGACATGCAATCTCACTTAAGTCTGAACATTTTCAAGGCCCTGCAGTAGCTTGATTCCTTAAATCCTGTAAAATAACAATAACTAAAAAAATCTGAAGTATGTGGTAAGTGTATTGGAAACTTGAGAGATGCATTCAAGCTTGGAACATTTCAGTAAATTAGGAAAAGCCATGGTGTCATTACACCATGAAGGTTTCAAAGAGAACATCATGGCAGTGAAGGTGACAAAATAAATATCTACTTAAACATATCTAGATGTGGTATCTTTAGAAAAAGAGTTCTTAAGGTGGTATGTAGAAAGAATAAATTAACTAACATGAACAGAATCCATTAAAGTATTTGTTGTCAGCCACAGAATTTTAGCTGTTGAATTTCAGAAATTTTTAGAAAACATTTAAAAATGTAACTTCTGAGTGCAGTACTAAAACTCACCTTCATATCTTCATATGAAATCCTGTTCTCTCACCAGTCATCATAATTCTCATAGTAAATCTAAATGAATAGCCAGTATAGTACTTTCATCAAATACCTTTCAAATATGACTCAGCATGAATTACTGATATGCCTGTCACACTCCATTATTTATATATTCAACTTCAAAAGAAAAGGTAAAAAGGTTAGCCCTATTGTGACAGGAGAGTTGTACAAAATTACACTTATGAGGGTCCACAATGATTAGCATTGAATCAATCAATCAATCAGTCAACCAATAAATAAAGGGGAAGAGGGGGGAAACAACTCATGTCACCATAATATAGCATTATATGATGGTTTAACACTTTTTTTTTTTTTTGTAAAAATAACATCTTAAACTGAGTATTCTCTAAGTTTCTTGAAACTAAATTCTAACTTATTTATACAGTTCTTGTCACAAGGAAGAAAGTTACTGAGCCTTTTTAATAAAGAATGATTTTCACAAGAATAAATAGTACTGACGAAGTAGAATGAGGATTCAGGTTAATGAAAAATCTTCCAAAGTGGTCTGCATTCTAAAAAAAGAAAAAAGATGTCAACACCCATATCATTCTTAGCAAAAGTATTACATTTTGTAAAGTAGGAATGAAATTAGCTTGCTTTCACCAGCAAGTATGGATCCATACAAGTCCATGGGTCCGTATGGAATTCATCCCAGGGTGCTTAAAGAGCTGGCTGACATCATTGCGGGACCTCTCTCAATTATTTTTCAATGATCTTGGGAATCTGGAGAGGTCCCATTGGACTGGAAGCTGGCAAATGTTGTGCCAATTTTCCAGAAGGGTAAGAAAGAAGACCCTAGCAATTACAGGCCTGTCAGTCTCACGTCAGTGTCTGGTAAAATTATGGAGAGGATGATCCTTGAAGTTACTGAAGCGCACCTGGGGGACAATGCAGTCACTGGTCCCAGCCAACATGGGTTCATGAGGGGTAGGTCCTGCCTAACAAATCTGATTTCTTTTTATGATAAGATCACCCATCTGGTCGATAAAGGGAAACCAGCTGATGTGATCTTTTTGGACTTCAGCAAAGCTTTTGGCATGGTTTCCCATAGGATCCTACTGGACAAAATGTCCAGCATACAGCTAAACAAAAACATCATACGATGGATGAGCAATTGGCTGACGGGCAGGGCTCAAAGGGTTGTGGTAAATGGGGCCACATCTGGCTGGCGGATGGTCCCTCAAGGCTCCATTTTAGGGCCAGTCCTCTTCAATGTTTTTATAAATGATTTGGATGTAGGACTAGAAGGTGTTTTGAGCAAATTTGCTGACGACACCAAACTTGGAGGAGTTCTGGACTTGGATGCGGGTGGAAAGGCCTTGCAGAGAGATCTGGACAGATTGGAGAGCTGGGCGATCACCAACCACATGAAGTTTAACAAAAGCAAGTGCCGGGTCCTGCACCTGGGATGGGGCAACCCTGGCTATACGTACAGACTGGGCGACGAGCCGCTGGACAGCAGCCCTGCAGAGAGGGATCTGGGGGTTGTGGTTGACAGCAAGCTGAATATGAGCCAGCTGTGTGCCCTGGCAGCCAGGAGGGCCAACCGTATCCTGGGATGCATCAAGCACGGCATTGCTAGTCGGTCGAGGGAAGTGATTGTCCCACTCTACTCTGCGCTGGTGCAGCCTCACCTCGAGTACTGTGTGCAGTTCTGGGCACCACAGTACAAAAAGAACGTGAAACTGTTGGAGAGCGTCCAGAGGAGGGAGACGAAGATGGTGAAGGGCCTAGAGGGGAAGACATATGAGGAGCGGCTGAGGTCACTGGGCCTGTTCAGCCTGGAGAAGAGGAGGCTGAGGGGGGACCTCATCGCAGCCTACAACTTCCTCGCGAGGGGGAGTGGAGAGGCAGGTGACCTATTCTCCGTTATCACCAGTGATAGGGCCCGCAGGAACGGTGTTAAGCTGAGGTAGGGGAAGTTTAGGCTGGACATCAGGAAGAGGTTCTTCACCGAGAAGGTGGTCGCACACTGGAACAGGCTCCCCAGTGAAGTAGTCACTACACCAAGCCTGTCTGAATTTAAGAAGCGATTGGACTGTGCACTTAGTTACATGGTCTAAACTTTTGCATAGACCTGTGTGGTGCCAGGAGTTGGACTTGATGATCCTTATGGGTCCCTTCCAACTCAGGATATTCTATGATTCTATGATTCTAAGTACACTAGAAGTGTCTTTATAAAATCTACAGAGAGCAGATATTTCAGTGCAAACCTTCAATAAGCATTAAGATGTAAGTAATTTTTATGTTAATTTTTATGAAATGAATTAATCATTTATCGTCAATTTAACTTAAAGGAGTGAAATTCTGTCACCTGACCTGAAAATTTGCAATACTGTATCTTAATATAAGTACTTGCAGAATTATACTGATTTCATTTCATGGACACAAATTAAGTCCTGCACAAAATATATATGTATATATTTATATATATATATATTTAATATCCAGTTTTTAGATTCATATACCTTATACAAAAAAGTGAAAATTATAGAGGAAACTCAGAGTAGATTAAGAACATTCATTTTTGGGTGAATTATATTTGGATATTATCATCTTTTACATAAGATCTGAGTTTTCATCTATACAAAAAAAAAAGTATTTCAGACTCTCAAGAAAATATTATAATCTTTATTATTATAAAAATATTATATTAAATTATAAAACATAATATAATAGAATAAATAGTAATATAATATAATATAATATAATAATATATAATATAATATAATAATATATAATATAATAATATATAATCTAATAAAATAATAATATAATAAAATAAATTATAAAATAAAAATATAAAAAAATATTATAATCTAAAGAATCTATGTTTAAATTAGATTAAATACATTTAGAAATATTTTTTTTTTTTTTTCTTTGAAAATTCCTAAGACTTCGCAATAGAAGGCTGATTATCTGAACGGCTAAGGCTTTGGTAGAAGAAAAAGTATGACAATTCCCATTTATATATATTTTTAATTGTCTTCAATGTTAGTATTTCATTTGTAAATAAATAATAATAAAAAATGTAAATACAGATGTAGGATTTACAAATCAGCAGTTATTCTAAATACTCAACATATTTCCTTCTTAGATGTCTCTTGCTTCAGCCAGGGATACTGGCTAAAATAACATGTATACAGGAAATGAATAAACCAGAAAATAAGATGGTGAAAATTAAGTTTAATAAATTATACTGGCTGTCCTTGAGCTTCACATTCCCCAACAGACCCTCCTTGTTCATAGAATTCCCCCATGAGGTCCATGGCTTGACCACTTTTAAGTAGTTTAAGACAGAAGGCAGAAAAGAAAACTGTGGAAAAGAATGAGAAGGAAAAATGACTTCTTCTGAAACAGAATAATGACTTCTGTTTGTGAACCAGGGGGAAGAACAAACATTTAAATAAAATTAATTTCTAAATAATGACAGAAATGGGGACAAAAAGAAAAAAAAAAAAAAAGGAGAGCTTAGAAGAAGCAGATCTGTGTTTTAAACCTTACTGTTCAGTTTGAAATGAAGATAAAAGAGCAGCAATCATTACTATAAGTTGTAATTTCTGTGTTCAGTTTTAATACTTCTGTCCTATAAAATAAAACAGAAAATCTGTTAAAATCACTTTTGTTCATTGACATTAAAGAAAAATGTATTAACTAGTGAGAAATGCTCCTTTTTTACTCTGCAGAATGTTTTGTACAATATCAGGATGATATTAAGTTGCAAATTATTGAAAGGTTTTGTGAAGGACAAATTACCCAGCAGGATAGCTACAAGAGAGCCACATAAGGCTATATTGTGCAACCAAATATATTCTTAGTTATTAATTTTTTTTATATTATTTCTTTATGATTTTGTGGAAGCATAATATATAAAGGTGAACTATGAAGAAAAAAGATATAACTTTAATCACAAATATTACTTTAATTACCAAAATTACTTGAATTACCAAAATTACTTGAATTACAAGGTTAGTCAGTGAGTAAGGCATTAATATTAAGAACAGAGAAATAACCATGCAGAAAATAAAATATGAAATATATTTCAGATAATACAAATTTTTCAATTTCATACCATTGACAGTTATTCTTTAAAAATCATGTATAATAATTAGAACACATTGGAAAATTGAAATAAATAAATAAATAGATAATAATCAATGCCTAAAGCTAGAAATATCTATTTTGAGAGTTACTGTCCTATCATTCTAAGCCTAAAATTTTAACAATAAAGATATTAACAAGAGGAAAAATGGTAAACCTATAATTATAAATTATCCACAATCAGAATAATTGTATATAATGACCAACCAAGTCTGAGTTGCTTTTTGTTTCTTTGTTTGTTTTGTGTGTGTGTGTGTTTTTATTTTCGTTTTGGTTTGTGTGTTGTTGGCTTTTTGTTTTTTGTTTTTGTTTGTTTGTTTTTCATTTGGTTAGTTGGTTTAGGATTTAATTCTGTCAATAATGAAGATAAAAATGATAACTTTTTAATGTGTATGTTAAAAAAACAAACAAACAAAAAAGAATGAAGTAAAAAGGGGGATGTTAAAAGTATATGAAACGAAAAATTATTTTTCTGGCTTTGTGTGCAGACAAAACCAAAAGCACAGATGCAAGCCATGGAAGAATTTTGCTTCTTAGGGGAAATGGATTAAAGCTGTTAGAACTTTTCCCCTTCACTGAGAGAGCTTTCTAACACTTTAGGAAACACAAAAAGCACTTCACTTCTTATTGGAATGTCTGAGTGTGTGATTAAGTGTATGGTTCAACTGGGAATAGCTTTGGTTGTTTTTTAAGGTTCTCTGTATTTTTAAGGGAGGAATGAAACAAACTAAGTAGTAAATATAAATGTTTCATCCCATATTTCTCGTAATGTGATTTATTTTCTCTTGAGAAGCTTTTATGGCTTATTTGGTACAGTTAATATTCTAGTATTCCTTAACCAACTCTCTCAAATTCTGGCCAGTTCTTGGATACAGAATTTCCATGTGACTGAGAAGCAAACACAAATAATAAATCAAGTTTATCCCAGCTGCACCACAACACATGATAAAACTCATATTTGATGTCTGCACAAAAACAAACAAAAAACTGAACAAACAAAAAACCTTGCTCTGTTATGAATAATTTTATCCACTTCCTGTGTTTTGTATAACTGTCATGACAAAATATATTTTTTAATAATATATACTTTCTGCATGAGGACAGCTTCACTTTTGCAACATTCAACCTAATAAATATACAAAACACCCACATCAGTATTTCTTCTGTGTAGCCATATTAGTTGATTTGTCCTTTTTTTTTGCAAAACTTAAAATTTTAAATACTTGAATAATTTTAATTAAATAATAAAAATGCACACATTGCAAAACTCCAACGAGACTTGTTTAGCCTTCATCGTTCCACAAATTTTCCAAATTTCCAAATTTTCATTTCAAGTTCTATCTGAAAATACCTTTACCCTCACAAAAGAAAATTCAAACTGACATAAAATGATTACAATGTGATGCACGACTTTTGCCAGTTTAATTAATTTTGAGGATATATTTGCTAACATATATTTGCTAATATATGAATATATATGAACATATATGAATAATATATGAAGTAAACCCAAAATAGAAAAAAAGGCAGATTGTGAAGAGGAAGAAAAAGAAATAGATTCTTGTTTTGCAATCTGAGAATTCTAAAATAATTCATAATTTAGTTCCTCCATTTACATATGTCTTCCCTGAATGTAAAACATGGTAAAATATTTCAGAAAAGAAAGAAAACACATTTTGTGTTAAGCAGCTCATCCTGATCCTTATGTGTCTCTTCTATGAACTACCAGTCATACTGTATACTTTCTATGTTCAGAAACAAAGACATCTGATTGCTTTTGTTGCAGTGGATAATTACAGTATTCTTGGAATAAATAGCCATTCTGGAAAATCCTGCATAACAAGCCACAATGCTGTTATGGAATAGGTAAGCTATAAAATTGTTAATTGAAAATTGTGGCTTTTAAAACAAATATTTATATGCAGAATTATCTCCATAGTAACAATGCATTCATTTGGATGAAACTTTAGCTCTTTAACTTCATAAAATTAAGACTGTATTTATGCATATATTTATACCTAATATGTATCTATCTTTCCATATATAGATACATTTATTATATTGAATTAAATAAAATATAATTATATATGACACATACATTTATGTGTACAATTATGTATATTAATTTTTAATCCATGGAAGGAACAATATATATTAAATTTTATAAAAATTGTTGCTAAAAAATCTCCTCGAGGGGATTTTTTTTTAAAGAAATCAGCGATACTAAATTCAGTGAGTAAAAGTTATCTTTTTTGCAAATAATCCTCACTTATTAATCTTGAACACAATAATATTATTACTAATGAAATTAAAATAGTACTGCTCTTTGTAGCTGTGTTTAAAATTATTTGCAACTTGGAGAACATAATGGACAAATATTATTATATCTTTACATTTGCAAAAGAAAATTTACTTGTTGACTGATATTTCTGACTGAATATTGTTAAATACAAGCCTATCAGATGAAAAATATCAATGCTGTTGATATATATATATATACGTGTAAAATACCACATATATTCATATTTTGTAATGTAATATTTTTCCACATTTTTTGTATTTTAAAGGGAAAGTGATTTGTTTGGAATACAGAATTTATATTTTCAGACATATTTTATTCTTAGTTTCGTGACACTTTTCATTCTACCTAAATCATAGTTTTTGCACAGCAAAATACTAATATGCAATACTATGTACATGCTAGTAATTTCACATAAAGACTGAACACTAGATAAAAATATGACTGCCATTATGGTCAGGATTTTCAAAATCATAAGGTGAAGCATAGTTCATGAAGCTAAGAGATTAAAATACTAAAAGGTAAAGTGAAATAACTAATAATTTAGGAAGAGTGTAAAACAATATCTAATTGCCTATTTATAAATATGTTTGGTCAATAACCTCGGTTTCTCATCTAGTATTAGTAACTATAGGCATCATACAGAGCAGAATTAGAACATGCTTGGTGGGGAACAGGGAAGGCTGGTATTTTTAAAATATTTAAGTTCAAGTTTATTAAATACTTGATGTTTTATTCTTTGATAGAGTACATTTTCATAGATCTTCATATATTTTCTTCACTTTAAACTTAATTTCAACATATTTAGCATATTAGCAGATCGTTCAAGCAATTCATGGGAGTGGTGTGGGATGGGGACACATTTTGGGGGTCTGCAACACATGAAGCCAGACTTTAAAGAAATGGCTCTACATTACTATAGTATCAGTTCTCATCTAATATCTGATTTGAGGACAATATTTTAAATTGCTCTTGGAACCAGAAAATGGACCTAGGTAGGATTTATGCATCACCCCAGTACTGCAGTGCTATTATGAGGAAAAAACAAACAAACAAAAAGGGTGTTAGTGTCTGGAAACATAGTAAAATCAAATATTATTGGGTAATGTGTTCCTCATATTGCATGTTGACAAATGATAGTGCAAAAAAAGATAATTTTGAACAAACTTTCATCAATAAACCTGTAAATCTAAATGTGTAGTTCTCAACAGTGTAGGTTTCTCACTGTATGGGACACTTCCTTAAAATTAACAGCTCAATGCAGTGTGACTGGGAACTCTAAAGAATTAACTTTGTGAAGATCTATTGCATGCATAGTTCTTCAAATGGTAAGAGCAACAACTGATATTCTACAGGACACCTCCTGCTCTATTTCTTATCTTTTTTTTTAATTTCCCAAATCCTTTGTAGAGCATGTAGTGACCACCAAGAGTGGAGAATAACTTAATAAAAATAGTAAATTGCATACTGCGGAAGTCTTGAAATTATATGTGTCTACAAATTATTTTCAACTATTACTACTAATTATCTAGCCATGACAAAATGTCACTGCAGTATAATAGGACTGATTTTGATGCTTGATATAACAAATCTTGAAAATTTGGCCCTATGTTTCTGATGGCTTATGTTCTAGAAACTAAGCATCTATTCCAATTTAGCTTCTCAGATTAGAAAAAGAAAATAAAACACCATTTTACAGAAATTGAGCAGATGGAGAGAACAGAATTTGAAATCAAAATACAGTAATTGATTAAGATTGTAATGATACTAATTCCAATTAAAAGAACACTGACAAGACAAACGTTCATTTGAAATCAATCTGATGATAATGAGGGTTCTATATCTTGCTGTCATTACTGATTTATTTCCACAAGCAGTGACTTTTCAGACTGCGCTTACCTTCTAAGAGAACTCCTAATAAATGATGATTCAGATAGATAGATAATTAAAACAATGTTGGAGAAGAATTGTAGTAAATCACAGGGATAGCACAAGTGAAGACAGCAGAATATGTTTTCAACAGTACCTGTAATTTTACAACCATACAAGATAGAGTGTTTCAATGTCAGATTAATAACGAAAATGAAAAATAAAATTGTTTCCTTCCCCAAAGTAGGTTAATCTTCTACAATAATAGTATATACCCAGTTACTATAGTATTGAATTAAAATATTTGAAAATTAAAGAATATATATATATGTTACTTTTCGAATGGATGCCGCAGATTAATATACTTGAAAATTGAAAAAAAAAAAAAAGAGAAAAAAAGATACTATTTAAAAATGCTCAGCAGGTGATTGGTTCTAAAAGTATTGTTAATACTTTTATGATAAATAGATAACGTATTTGAGAAGTAATGGGAAAAATACATCAATTATGACTAATAAAATAAGACTGAGGTTGTTAATCAATGTACATGGAGATGTTAGTTAGAAATTAAAACTAGTTTCTGAGAAGAAACCCCAGACAAAATAGACACAGAGTAACAAAAACAACAATACGACTCACACAGTAATGTGTGTATAAAAGTGTATAAAAATGTGTGTATAAAATGTATAAAAATATAATTTATTATGTTCATAATTTTAAACAAAAAGACGAGCTATGTTGCGCCACTTTTCTCTATTTTCATCACAACTGTTTCAGATTAGGAAAAAGAAAAAAGATACAATCATTGCTTTGGTTGCTGCATCTTTATTTTAAGCTTAGCTTCAAGATATCAACAGTTTTCTATAACATTAACTGAAACAAGCAAATATCTACAGAATTTCTGTGAAACATACCAAGAGATTTGTCAGGACAAATGGCAGGGGACTGGAATTTTTCCTTCAGGTATTGTGAATACACTGCCAACCAATATTTAGTAGTATCGTTGTTAAAATTTGGTGTCATCAGGATACTTAAATTTAGAGGTTAGGGCAGTAGGAAATTACCTCTCAGTCCAATGCATTTGTCCGCATAGATCTCTCCAGAATCAATCTATAGTGAATTTCATATAGCAAATCTGTATTATGTACTGTTTTGTGCATTTTCCTGTCATTCTGATGCAATGTTAGAGCAGCTAAATATTGGAAAGTGTGAAAGACAGACATGTAAAACAATCCTGTTCCTCATTCATCTGGGACAGGAAACACAAATCCAGTACTAAGAATTGCTCATGCTCTAAGGAGCACAAATCTAGGGTTTGCTCATGCTTCAGGAAATGACAGCTGCTTTTGCAGCTAGACTTATAAATGTTTTATGTTTTGTAAAAGCATTAAAGCTTATGAAGCATGATTTTAATATCACACATATTAATATTTATTCCTTATACATTTGTAAATTAAAAGGTCAGAAAGCATCATTGTAATGATCTAGCTTGACCTGGAAAACAAACACATAAATTTCTTAAAAGTTAATGAATTTATAATTCCTAATTTCTATTAAACTCAAGGAGATTTTGCAAAGAAAATAAATAATCCCCAAACCTCCCAGTTTTTATGTAAAATTAACTCATTTGGGATAATTTCTTTTAGTCATGAACTAATTTAAATGTTAAAAATGTATATCCTACACAAAGTCAGAATTTGACATTGACAAAAAATCACTAGCACTATCAGCATATTTTTTTTTTTCTGCCAGGCACTATCTGCACACTGTTGAATTCCTGTTGTCCTCATAGATACGTAGGTGGGAAACTATGTTCTATGTAACATTTTCTTAAATGAACTACGTAGATGGAGCTCATATTGCCTCTTACTTAAAGTTAAGACCTCGGTTTCTTCAGTTTGTTACAGTTCTCAAACCTCTGCTCTCCACTGTTTACCAAATAACAGGATAAAGCTAACAGACCAATGTAAATAATATGATACCTCTATTACAGTTTGTATATTTTGAATTCTCTTCATTCACAGTAATCTGTGAAATAACTCTAGTTTCATGTTCTGTAATTTATCCACTGTATACAGGAAAATCTCCTGTTTTTTCAAGCTACATTATTCTCTTTGAAGCATTGCCTTTATTCTTACTCCCTAGTTCCTAAAAAATGTAAAACAGAAATTAGTCATGTAGTAGAAGTTACTGTGTTCTTCTGCTGAGTGATAACTTTCCAACTTAACTATATTTACATCTAGTTACAAATGCAAATTGTCTTACTTCAGAATACTGAAGAATATACTATTTCAAATTACTTTTTAATTACACATTACACACAGATTGATACACAGAAAAGCACGACAACTTCCACAGAGAACCTGACAATGTAGGAATGCATTATGTCTTGCAATAATGTGTTTTTGTGTCCCAGCCTTGATTTGACACCTATTTCAAGGTATATTATAGGTTCTTTAGCCCCTAAAACTTTGTGTCATCTTTGTATCTTACTAGTAGTGATTTATATTGCTTCTGTGTAATTGCTAAAAGCTAATAAATTGTTCACTGAATCAAATTCTAGGAAACACCACCACTATCAGTCGTGTACAGGTATTTAGAGTTACATTTTGAAGCCTGTTTTTTTTATTTTTCAAATCAGTGGATATGCATTTTAAAACAGAAACTCCTAAGAAAGGAATTATCTGCAATGCAACCCCTAAGATTTAAAATCTGCTTTGCTTTAGCTGAGTGGCAATCTACATGCTAGAAAGCAAGACTTCTTCCTTCCCTTTTAGATGTACTATATAATTCTTTTCTTCATAAAGGTTCAATTTAAAAAAGCTAATATTTCTCAGTCTGTGTATTGCAGCACGGTTGCGTATGCCATTGGGAGGAAAAAAATGCAAGGAATTCTGGATACCATAACATCTCAAATAAAAATTCTAATATTTTTTCTGAAATTTCACCTTGAATTTATTTTCTTAAACCCACCTTCAGAGTACCTTCCTTAGGTTCTTAAGAGGTTTCTGGCCATCATCATAGGGATCATGAAAATATCACGACATGATGGTTGGACCAGATGACCTTGAAGGTCTTTTCCAATCTTAATGATTCTATGATTCTATGGTCATTGATACCAATACATTGCAAAAACTACGTAAAACAGAAACATATCTCTAGTTAATTTTTCAATATTTACTTTTTTAATTAGTTCTATGACTTCATAAATAAGCTGATATAAAATAACTCTTATGTCAATCATCCTTTTTTTTTTTTTTTGGGGGGGGGGGGGTTGGGGTAATACCATTCTGATGAATGTATACCTGGGATATCCAGTTTCCTACATATGAGCAGAATTCCTCAAATATTCCCCCAAAACAGTAGAAAATGCTTATAAGCAACAAAGGATTAAAAAATAAAACAAAACAAAACAAAACAAAAGTTAAAGTGTGAAGAAACACTATTCTCTGTTAGAAAAAAATAGCATTTTTCATTACATAAATGTTAGTATTGTGATCTTGCAAATACAGTAATTAAAATACTGTCACTTTTGCTACCATAAACAGCCTAAAAATGGTAACTTTAACAAAATTCCAGGAATACATCTGTTTATGCCCAGATTCCTAGATTGGAAACAGAAAGAAAAGCAGTTTTACCAGTTACTCAAATCACCTGTTGAAAGAATTCTAGAGTCACAGATGGTATGATTTGTTAAAATAAATAAATAAATAAATAAATAAATAGGTAAATACTTCATTGTTTCTATGAAGTTGTAAAATTCACTCTCGCTTCACATTATTTTACATAATATCCTTTTTTTTAATATGAATATTTTCTAACTTTTAATGAGATTTAATTAGGGTTTTAATTAGGGTTTATTTTTGTTGCTTACTTGAGCAGGAAGTAACACTGTTTACATTTCAACAAGACCATAAATATCCGTGTTGTCTCTTGTCAGTTGCCTTTAAGTTTTCAGAATTTTCCCAATAAAGAAGAAGAACACAACAGAAAGATATTATACATTTATGAAAATAGAAGATAATTAGAGACAGATAATAAAATTAAATAGTCAGTTAAACACCAGGGAAAAAATCACAAAGGCTGATAATTTTGTTCTTACATGATTTTAATTTAAATTTACACTTTCTTGACAAAAAAAAAATATATATATATATTTTTTTTAATTGAAAGAATTGCTGTGTATGTTGATTGTTTTTGACTTTAATACTGATTGATATATCTATGATGGACAACTGTTATTTCTGGTTTTCATTGACTTTGATAATGCTTGATGGCATCTTAGAAAGTAGTTCGGTCCTAGAGCTGTCTTAAGAGGTTGATCACATATCGATACATGCCTTGAAATAAGATTTATTTATCAGACAAAGCACTTTGCTTCACAAATAGAATCTGAATGCTTATCTTTTTTTTTTTTCTTTTTCATGTAGAAAATAAACTTTCCAAATCTTAGTTATTTTTAGTGCTAATTCATTGCCACTTAGTATCACTAACTTTATAACAATATGGACATAACCACAAATATCAAGTGCTTGTTCTGCTTAGACAGTTTTCAAATTCTTACAGAATTTTTATAAGTATTTGCTGCGCAATCTGGTCTCAAATCCTGTAGGAAGGAAGGGAGGAAGGGAGGAATGGAGGAAGGGGGGAAGGAAGGAAGGGAGGGAGGGAGGAAGGGAGGGAGGGAGGGAGGGAGGAAGGAAGGAAGGAAGGAAGGAAGGAAGGAAGGAAGGAAGGAAGGAAGGAAGGAAGGGAAGGAAGGAAGGAAGGAAGGAAGGAAGGAAGGAAGGAAGGAAGGAAGGAAGGAAGGAAGGAAGGAAGGAAGGAAGGAAGGAAGGAAGGAAGGAAGGAAGGAAGGAAGGAAGGAAGGAAGGAAGGAAGGAAGGAAGGAAAGAAGGAAGGATGGATCACGGGATGCGTGTTATTAGGCCCCATAGACTTTTACCTGTTCAGTTTCATGAGGTGGTCTCAAACCTGCTCTTTGTTTACAGTGGGAAGGACTTTGCTCCCCCAGCCCCTGCCTAGAGGTTCAGGGACTCAAAAGACGTGGTAAGCCTGACTATTACTGAAGATGGAGGCAAAGAACTTGCCAAGTACCTCAGCCTTATCCATGTCTGTTCTTACCAGTTCTCCCTTCTCATTTATCATAAGGGGTACACTTTCCTTGGCCTTTCTTTTCTGGTCAGTGTACCTATAGAATCCTTATTTTATAGAATTCTTGTTTTCCTTTGCAACACTTGCCAGGCTCAGTTCCTTGACTTTCCTGATCCGATCCCTACAGAACTGGATGGCATCTGTACTATTCTCAGGCCACATATTCCTGCTTCCACTGCCTGAGCATTTCTTTCTTACACCTCAGTTTGACCAGCAGGTCCTTGCTCAGTCATGCCAATTTCCTGTCTTTTCTGTTTGATTTCTTACACAAGGGGATGGAGAGCTCTTGTGCTCTGAGAAGAGTGTCCTTAAAGAGTCGCCAGCTCTGATAAGTTCCTCTGTCTGCAATCACAGTGCCCCAGGGGTTCTCATCCGTTATTTAAAAAGCTGGAATTTCACTCTTCAGAAGTTGAGGGTCCTGACTTTGCTCTTTGCCAGGCCCATATTCCTTGAGATCACAAACTCAACCAGGGTGTGGTCAATGCAGCCCAGACTGTCTCCCATCTTAGTTTCTTCAATGAGATCATCTGCATTGGTGAGTACCACATCCAGTAACACTTCTCCACTGGATAGTTTGTCTGATACCTGGACCAGGAAGTTATCCTCAATGCACTCCAGGAGTCTCCATTGCTCCAGACATCCGTGTGGTTGAAATCCCCCATCAGGAAGAGCCTTTGAGCACGATGATTCTTGTAGTTGAAGCAAGAAAGTCTTGTCAACATTCTCCTCTTTATCAGGCAGACTGTAGTGGACCCCAACTACAAGGTGTTCTTTATCGTTCTGGTTCCTAGTTTTTATACACAAGCTCCCAACTTGTTCATGACTGTTTCTCAAAGGCAGCTCTTCACAATCTATCCATTTCTTAACGTAGAGGGCAAAACCACTGCCCCTCCTTCCTTGCCTATCTCTTCTAAAGAGCTTGTAGCCCTTGAGTGCAGTGTTCCAGTTGTGTAATTGATCCCACCATATTTCCATGATAGCAATTAGGTCATAGTAACAGCATCGTGGTTTCCAATTCCTCCTGCTTGTTTCCCATGCTGCATGCATTGGTGTAGAGGAAATTCAGCTGGGCTACCAGCTGCATCAACTTTTTAGAGGAGTCCTCCTTAACTCCTCTGGGACAACACTCAGGTATTTCCCTGTGGCTTCCTAAAGTGTTCCCTGGTTCTCTTCTGTCACTCAGAACTACATTCTCTTTTCCCTCTGAATCTACTTTAAAGCTCTGCTAATAAGTCCAGCCAGCTTGCTGCCCAGAACGCTCTTGTCCCAGCCTGGTCAGATGCACCCTATCTGGTGTCAGCATGCCTGTTTTCTCTATGATCTCATGTCTGAGATCATAGAACCCAAAACCCTGAGCCTGGCAGCAGGCACACAGCCAATCATTCACCTCATCTATTCATCTCCTTCTTCTTGAGTCCCAGTCTCCAACTGGGAGGACAGAGAAGCATACTACTTGTGCTTCTGATCGCTTCAACATCTTTCTGAGGGATATAAAAACCCTTCTGATATTTCAGAGTCTCCTCATTGCAGACTCATTTGACCCTATATGAAAGAGTAGAAACAGGTGGCAGTCCTCTGGCTTTACCAGGCTTACTAACCTCTTTGTAATATCACAAGTGCAGTCCCCTGGCAAGCAGCAAATCTCACTAGAGAAATTGTCCTGATGGCAAATAGGTGTTTCAGTGCCGCTCAGAAAGGAATCTCCAATTGCTAACACCCTTTGTGTTTTTTAGGTGGCACTAGTTCTAATACAGGTGCTTGGTTGGTCCAACTTTGTACGGTTTTCCTTTCCTGGGTCTTGACCATTATTCATACACTCCTTTTTCCAGCCCCAGAGTGTTGTATCCGTTGCATGGGGGCACTTCAGGAGCAAGGTGGAGACCCCTCCTTTTGCTCTGAGCAGAGACAATGGTCCAGACTCCCTTGTCTTGTGAGTCAGTCAAGTCCATCAGTTCAGTGTTGGAAGTTAGCTTACCTTTCCCTTGCAAGGACTTAAGGCAGGAATGTCACTCAGTCCATGTCAGCACACAATACCATACACCTCCCACATGGATTCCTCGATGCTACACTGCCTTGTGAACTCCTCTCACAACATGGCAACATGGTTGAAAAGTTTGTCCATCTGGGCACACTTGCACCCACAACACCTACTTCTGCCTTCAGACTTCCAGATTCTGGAGTTCCCTGCAACTGAGGGGCTGGGCAGCTCTTTTGGTCCTTGGGAGGTCTGTTTGTGTGTAGGCATTTGGGAGGTTGTGGCTCCTCTGTCTGGGTTTCAGTCTCAGTCCAGCAGTTGTGGCAGGTGGACTTTTTTTTTTTTTTTTTTTTTTTTTTTTTGCAGTAGAAGGATGCTTCTTATTGCTCCCAGAATAGGAGAAAGTTGCCTGCCTTCTGCCCTCCTGCATAAGCTGCTGCACAAACTGCCACACCACTCCCTGGCTGATGTGCCACACCTTATTTGCCCACCCTGGTTGCCATGCTCCTGGTTGCTGTGCTCCCCAGGGTCTGCCTTTGGAGTGTGTGGGTGACTGACACTGCTCCTGGCCCTGCCCAAGCTTCTTCAGCTGCTCTTGTGAGGGCTGATGGCTCCTGGTGGCTCTATCTGCTCCCCAGGGTTTCCTCAATGCAGGAAGCCACCTGCACACAATGACCTCCTGCAGAACACACCTGCACAGGGTCATCTCAGTGGGTGACTCCATGGTAATAATAATGATATTTACATGCAGAAATAACCAGTTCCTTCTTGTGGAAACAGAAATTTTGCAGATTTAAATTTCTGGACATGCCATGAAAACATGACTCTCTACAGTGTAGGTGTTGACACGAGCCAAACAAAAGTATGATAAAATGAATGTTTTGAATTTCAAAATAGATGTGTGCCAAGTGAAATGAATATTGGTGGGATTTACTGTTTTTGACGGCAAATCCTATTTTTCCCAGTAGTTATAAAGAGAAATGACAGCACTACTGAATGTGTACACACATGAACTGTGCTCATCAAAATATCTTCTTTATAGGATAACCGGAAAATTCATATGGTAGGGTATCTCAGGAGGTCTCTTATCCATCACACTGCTCAAAATAGAGTCAGCAACAAAGTCAGACCCGTTTGGTCGGGACTTGATTCAGTCTGTCTTGAAAATCCCCAAAGTGAGACTGCACAGTCTCAGGCAGTCTTTTCCAGCATCGACTATCCTCCTGGGGAAAAAGCTTTTACTTGGATCCTCTCTTGTTTCAGCTTACATCTGTTGTGTCTCATCCTCCTGCCATGAACCTTGGAAAGAGACTGGCTCTGTCTTCTCAATGGTCCTTCACTTCTCATGGGTGCTGGGGGTCTGCTGTTGGGTTCCCCAAAACCATCACTTTTCTAGGCTGAACAAGCCCTGCTCCCTCAGACTCTCCTCAGAGGACAAGTTCTCCAGCCTCTGGCCAGCTTAGTGACCCTCTACTGAAATTGCTAAAGTTCCTACTTTTTTTTTTTTTTTCTTGAATTGGTCTCATGATCAGCTTCCTGTCTACTAGCACCTCCTGTTACTCAGAGACAACTTCTAAGAATTAAAAGGAAATGTGGTACTTTTGGCCTGTGTGGGGATGCCTGCACAGCCCACACTTTGTGAATGGCTGGATAGCAATACCTGGGAAGACAAAAATGAAAGTGTGAATTACAAGAGTGTGTATCAACTACAAAAACTGCCTGCAGAACATTTGCTTAAAATGATTGTGTTGGTCAGATTAAATAGTAATCAGGAATTAGAGATAGACTTTTGAAACAAAGAAGTCAGCTGGAAAACAAGAATAAAAGAAACAGAAAAATTAGTAACAGCAAAGAAATTCTTCAGTGGAAACAGCAGTAGTCAAAATTTCTTTTGACAGTGCCAAAGGCTGAATGCTGGCATCATAACTTCTTTCCTGGCCAGAAAGAGTAGCTTTCCCATTGGCCTGTGTGAATAACTTGCATCCATAACATCCCTGAGTAGAAACCCACCGGAGTTTGTTTTATCTAAAAATCCCTTGACAATTCTTTTCAGTGACTTGTGAGTGACTGAATTCCTGAGCAGCTGAAGATTTACTCTTCCTTTAGGAAAGTGACAATTGTTGAAAACACAAACAGTTTATTTAAGAAACAAAAATAGAGAGAAAAAAAAAAAAAGCTTAAAAAAAAATCAAGTCTTACTCATTATTCATGTAGAATCTTGACAGGTTCTGGATACAAATTAATTTTTTGGTCCTGTGCAAGCAGCTGCTCTTAGAAAAGTGTATTAATTTTTGGAAAAAAATAATCTAAGACTGTAATTCTTATCTCAGGAAAAAAAAAAATCAAAATGGTCCTTGAGGCATCTCTGTGACACTGCATTGTGATGTCAGAAGTGTTTTGGTTTTCGTTTTTTGTTTTGTTTTTTATATGTGTGTGTGTGTGTATTCTGAGATCTCCTTAGTCTTATCAGGATATCTGAACCAGATAAAACCTGCCTCAAAGTAAAATTTCATATGGCTGCATATTGGATAGTCAGCACTAGAAACATTGCCACTCTTATCAGATTCTGTGGGAATCATTCTTGATCGAGTAACACAAAATTACTCAGAGTCTTGTTATATATCATGTGGTTGCAGTATCACAGTACTTACACCTCCATATTAGAGCATTTGGTCTATTCCAACTTCCAGGCTTCCACTGACTCCAGCAGGTGATTTTTCAGGTCACCAAACACACACACATTCAAGTGAGTTTATAATTTATGTGCTATATAGATGGTACTTTTGCTTCTCAAAAAGTCTCGTTAAAGTCAAAATTATTCTGTCTCCTGCAGTTACTCTTCACTAAAACAATAGTCAGAGGATGTCACTGTACTAGGTCTGGCTAGGATGGAGTGAACTTTCCCCACAGCAGCCCATACAGTGCTGTGCTCTGCGCTTGTAGCTAGAACAGCATCAGTATCACACCAGTGTTGTGTCTATTGCTGAGAAGTGCTGGCATAGCACCAAGACTCCTTCCAAACCCCCAAGAGCCAGTAGGGAGGAGGACATCACCAGGGAAGCTGACCTAAACTGATCAAAGGGATATTCCACACCATATGACAATAAAATCTGGGAAAGGGGAAGGAGAAAGGGTGAAGACATCTGTCCTCCTGAACAACCACTTCCTGTATTTAGGCCCTGCTTCCCAGGACTTGGCCAAAAATTTCTTGTTGATAGGAAGTAGAGAATAATTTTTTTTTTCCATCTCTGCTTCAGTACAGATTTTGCGTGCTTTTTCCCGTCTTTCTTTTCCCTTTAATTAAGCTATCCTTATCTCAACTCATGAGCTCTTTTCTTTCCAGCATACTTTCTTCTCCCCATCTCCTTTTGAGGAGAGGGATTGAGAGGGCAGTTGTAGTGGAGTTAACTGCCCAGCAAGGTAAAACCACCACAACTACTCAAGAGGATGCCCAGAGGAATGGATGCAAAATATTGCTGTGATTTAAAAACATTCTGTTACAAGGTCTGGGCAATCACTATTTTGTTAGGTTAATATGAAAGCTTGTGCATAGACTGATCAAAGTTCTTTAGAGATTACATATGGAGGCTGATGGTGTCATAAAGATAAGGAATAAGGAGATGTTTTGTTGTATATGTTTACAAGATTCTGAAAACATTAAGAACACTGAAAATGATAGATGTCTGAAGAAAAAAGAAAAAGATAGATATGGGATAGCTGCTTCTTACTGAAAATACTCAAATGTCTGTATACATAATGTATTTGGTATCTAAACTGATTTCCTTTGGTAAGATCTAACAGATCTTAATTTTCTGTTATTTTATTTATTTATTTTTACTTTACTTTTATAAATAAATAACTGTAAAGTCTGTTTTTTTGGAGGAAACAAGATATGTTGATTGTATTTGATTTTCCATTCTTTTTTTACCTGATAGTTTATATGATGAGAACACAATAAAAAGAAAAGGTCAGAGACGATACCATAAAAAGGCCTAGAGGAAACAACAGAGGCTATGAAAACAGTAGGCAATGATTTTACTTTCACTAATGAGTATATGATGAAATACAATAAGAAGAACAAACAAAAAATCAATGAACAGCCAAAAAAAGATAAAATAAACAACAAAACAAAGAACACATGGGAAAACAAATTAAAAAAAAAAAAGACAAAAAAAAACCACAAAAACAATGCCAAGGACTGAGAGGCCTACAAAAAGTTTAAATCAATCCAAGAAGTTAACTTAATATAATGTCTTCATAATATTAACTTTATTCTATCTGCTTTTCTACAAGTGTCTCTTCCTTCACAGGAGTCATAAAAGGTAGCTCGTGAAATAAGTTACAGAAAAAATGAAATGCATAATGTATCTCACAGATGGAGAAATAAATGCATTCTATTAGAGCAATTAGAGCAAAAGTTTCTCTTGCTGAAGTATGAGGAGCTTTACATTCTTTGTAATCAAGATGTCAACTTCTGACTCCTATGTTAATAGTGACAATCATCCCTCCAGTGAATTCAAAGGTAATTCATTGTTTAAACTAAATCAAGATTTGGCCATAAATGTAGTTTCTAACAGTTTGACTTCATCATAGGAACATTTTGTGCTATCCATTGTTGGATATCTGAAACTATACGCTCTCATACTTGGATAGCTTTGTTGCAACAAATTGTCATGTGCAATGATTGTTCAGTGACGGTACAGCTTCTGTCTGTCATATGTTTTGAGGAACAGACCATAGTCACTGTCTGTAATCTGCTAGGACAAATTTGACATCATGTCATTCAAACTTTCACAAGTGAAATGCACTATTTCTCTTTTACAAAGTGGATACAAAGTATACTTTCCACAAACAAATGCATATATCAATTTGTAGCTATTGTTTTGATAATTATTTCCTGAATAATCAACGAACGCTGAGGTAAAACTACAAAAAGAGAATAAGCATATTATGCCATTTCAATAAGCATATTGTGCCATTTCCTCATAAAACTCTTTCACTCTCCAGTGGTTAGCAGTTCGGTGATTTCTTAAGCCACTGACATTATTTTTTATTTAAAAGTCTTCGATGAATTTAGCACTTTGAAAGGTTTAGAATGCAAAGTATGGAGATTAAGCTTTTGGAAAAGAAGGCTGAAATAAAGACTACATATTTTGTCTTGTTATGGTCAGTACTCTGAAAGTAGTGTCAATGATTAAAATTATCTTAGACCAAATTTATCCTCTTAACAACCTAAAACACTGTATCTTAAATAGCTGAATTGTTTGCCTTGCAGGCGGAAACATACTGTATAACTTGTTCTGTCTTGACAATATTCAGACAAGAAACTTAAACAATTGACATTTCAGTTAAAATGTAGGCATGCTCATGTGAAACATTAATTTTATTAATTTTAATAGTAAAATTGTTTTTGTTGGCTTATGGAAACTGAGAACATTGTTCAAGGTAAAGATGGTGAGATTTTAACATTGTGTGAACACCTCTTCACTCCAGTCCACATCTTTCACATTTTTACTTTGGCTGTGTTTCCAACTATATCCTGCCAGTCAAGAGCAGGACACAAGTCCATGAAAGTTTTGAAGAACCTAATACAATACTTTAACCACTGTAACCATTATAGAGACGTTATGATCAGATGACATTTTCCAAAAACAGGGAAACTGGTTAACCCCAGCAGAATCAATGGAGGTTTTGACATTGTTCCTAAATATGTTTCTGTCTTACAAGATCTTTGTGAACTACACCTTAGGAGTAATCTGAACAATCAAATAAGTAATGGTTGCTTGCTAAAAACTCTTTTTTTTTTTGTTTTCCTTCTGTCTTCATAAAGCCATGTCAGTGGAATTTAATACCAACCTCAAATTTAATTGCTTGAATTCTGAATCACTTATGCATTTTTTTCATTGAGTGTCTTTAATTATTCTAAGCCCTTAAAGCTAGCTAGATTATCCCATTTTATCTTTTATTAGCAAAACAAATATAATTTTCATTAGTGTTCTATTTTATAGTATTTCATAATTTGTATGGAAAAAAAAATTAACTGGACAAAAAAATCTTGAGCTTGTAAAATTTCCATACACTGTTACACTCAAAATCTCTATTGGAGCATAATGAAACACACATTACATAGGAAGCCAATGATTTGTTATTATATCTTATCTTTTTTTTTTTTATCTTTTTTTTTTTTTTTAACAGTCAAATCAAAACTGAGAAAATTTACCTATTATTAGAATCATATAATATCCTGAGTTGGAAGGGACCTACAAGGATTGTCGAGTCCAACTCCTGGGTCCGAACAGGACAATCCAAAAATCAGACCATGCGTCTGAGAGCATTTTCCAAATGCTTCTTAAATTCCAGGAGGCTTGGAGCAGTGACCACTTCCGTGGGGAGGCCATTCCAGTGCCCAACCACCCACTCAGTGAGGAACCTGTTCCTGAATATCCAGCTTGAACCTCCCTGTCACACCTTCATGCCATTGCCTTGGGTCCTGTCACTGTCCGCAGGGAGCAGAGCTCAGTGCCTGCCCCTCCACTCCTCCTTATGAGGAAGCTGTAGGCCACCATGAGGCCTCCCCTCAGTCTCCTAAAGCGTAGTCAAGTTACAGTAACACTAGTATTGTCCAAACTACCTAATTGTGGTGGTTTTACTCCGGTGGACAGCTGAGCACCATCTCAGCTGCTCTCTCACTCCCCCTCCTCAAAGGGAAAGGGGGAGAAAATACAATGCAAAGGGCTCAAGGGTTGAGATAAGGATGGGGAGATCACTCAACAATTATCGTCACGGGCAAAACAAACTCAGAGTAAGGAGATAGTAAGATTTATTGTCTATTACTAACAGGCTAGAGAAGTGAGAAACAAAGGAAAGAAACCAAAAATGCCTTCCCCCCATCTACCCTCTTCCACCTCCTCGCCCACCCCCCACCCCCCAAGCGGCGCAGGGGAACGGGGGAATGGGGGTTGTGGTCAATCTATAGCACTTCGTCTCTGCTGCTCCTTCTCGGTCACTCTCCTCCCCTGTGCTGTGGGGTCCCTCCCACGGGATGCAGTCGTTCCTGAACTGATCCTGGGTGGGCTTCCCACAGGGAGCAGCTCTTCAAGAACTGCTCCAGATATGGGTCCGTACCATGGGGTCCAGCCATCAGGAGCAAACTGCTCCAGCCTGGATCCCCCATGGGCAGCAGCTCCTGCCAGGTCACCTGCTCCTGCGTGGTCTCCTCTCCATAGGCTACAGGTCCAGCCCAGAATCTGCTCTGGCAGGGGTCTTCCACAGGCTGCAGCCTCCGTCAGTGCAGGACCACCTACTCCACTGTGGTCTCCTCCACGGGCTGCAGCGTGGAACCCTGCTCCATGGTGGTACACCATGGGCTGCAGGGGGACAGCCTGCTTCACCATGATCCTCACCACAGGCCACAGGGGAACTTCTGCTCGAGTGCCTGGAGCACCTCTCCCCCTCCTTCTTCACTGATTTTGGTGCCTGCAAGGCTGCTTCTCACTCCTCTCTCTCTCCCAGCTGCTGTGTAGCAGCAGGGTTTTTTTGTTTGTTTGTTTGTTTGTTTGTTTTTCCCTTTCTTAAATATGCTCTCACAGAGGAGCAAACAACATCGCTTATTGGCTTGGCTCTGGCCAGCAGCAGGGCCCTTATCTAACATAGGGCAGCTTCTAGATTCTTCTCACAGAAGCCACCCCTATGGCCCCCTGCTACCAAAACCTTGCCACGTAAACCCACTACACCAATTAATAAAGGAAAACCCTTTTATAATACAGTTAAAGGTCATATACAAACATTTTTAGTATCTATCCCTTTCTTCTGGTGTTCTGCTCTCCTTTCCAAAGTCCTTCTGGGTCCTTCAGTCTTCAGAGAAGGAGTGGAGAAAAGTTTTTCTGATGAGTCACCAGCATCCTTCACCAAGAGTATAAAATTCATAATTAGAAAATCTTTTCCTTCAGTCTTGATTTTGCTTGGGGTTGGTTTTATACATCTTCTAATGTGTAAAAAGCTTCTTTATCACTGCTTCACAAGTTGCTCAAAAGTTGCACAATAACCTCCCCAGTTTCAGTTGACAGAAAAGGGATTCGTTGCACTGTAACCTCCTCCTTTGGTCAGACTTTTGCCTCAGAAGAGATTCAGAGAACTTTGTATGAAGCAAGTGAGGCAGATGAGCTAAAACAGCCCTGACTGGCCCAGCCCATCTTCCTGGACCTCCCCCCACTCTGCCCACAGCCCAGGTCCCTATTTTAGTCATCCAGGCTGTCAGCCCTGGCTAGGGTGATGGGACACAGTGAGGCCCTGCCCAGCCATCCCAGGGGAAGCCCCCACTGCTCCCAGCACCCAGCTCTGAGGGAGCCACCATTTCACACTGTGCCCCAGTGCTGGCTGACCATGAGGAAACAAAGCTAAAACTATATATAAAAAGTATAAAGTATAAAGCCTGTGTTCTTTTACCAGTAATGACAGAAGCTAAGCTGTATTTGCTGGGCTGCTGTACATGGTATCCGAGTCAGTTTAATTAAACTGTGAAGCAGAATTTGCTGATTCACTCAGTCTTCACTGAGGTGAACAAAGAATATGCCTCTAGGGTGACTTAGTCATCATTCAGTTTTTACAATAGCAATAATCCAGTTCCAGTTATAGGAAGAGACAGTTCTTGGGGTTCTACAAAACACTTTATAATATATTAATCTATTGTCCTTTGTTATGTCCTTTCACTCTGAAATACCCAGAAAATAATGCACATTAAAAAGTAGTACTGTCAAGCTCACAGTGGGTAGTGCAGATAATGATTAACTTGTCTTTCCACCTACAACTTGGGGATTCATCATTGTAGCATATTTCATAACACAGTTCAAAAGTTGTTTCATCAATAAAATACATTAAGGCCATTTTCTTACACTGTCAAAATACTTTTTGAAATGTCAAGTCTTTTTGCTAGGGAAGGTGATACAAGCTGATTGGAAGCTTTTAATATTGAGAGACCTACTTGTGCTAGAATTTGTGCATGTTTACCCCTTCTGTACTGTGCTATACACTCAGTTACAGATCAAAAAAACAAAAAAAAACAAACAAAAAAACAGTAGGAACAAGCACTATGAGGATTGATATAAAAAGCTTCCAAAATTTTAAAATATTTTATGTGATTGTTTAATAAAAATATAATAAATACAATAAATAAATAAACAGATAAATAAATAAAAGATTGGTACATTTTGCAAATCACTTTGCAAACAACATCCAGAGATAATGACTAAAGGGTTTTTAACTGATGTAACTTTTCATAAATAACCAGCAACTTGGATAATAGCAGGATAAGTAATGACAATTTGATCACTTCTGTCACTTCCATCACAGGACAAAATCACTGTCAAACATAAATTGCAGTTATGGAGATACAGTTTATTCTCTAAAAACAAAACAAGCACACTCAATATCCAGTGATAACATTAAAAGTAAATTAATGAAAATGAAGGAAGATCTTCAGATAAAGGCAACTAATTTATTACCTCATGCATTGATTTCAAAGAAACTTCAAGAAAATGGGAATAATGACATTATCTAAGAAATTGCCATAGCTTTTTAAAAGCTTTTTTTTTTTTTTTTTTAAAGTGGCACAATGTTTAGGGAGGGGAATCAGTAGGTCAGACTGATGGTCAAACTTGAAGGTACACTTTGCTGTAAGAAGCAGTTAACATAGACTTGATAAAGATGGTCATAATGGCTATTTATTCTGTATTTTTTCTTCTCTGATAAATGAACATGTAGGAGAATTAATAACATGCCAAAAGTAGAGATTTTTGTTCTTAGAAATGAAAATCTGAGATCATGTAGAATCCAGATTTTGAGTTGCCTGAATAAAATGAGAGGAGCCAAATAATTAAACAGTATAGATCAGCAGCCAATTATAGTATTACCCTGGAATATTTAATTTATGTAGTGAAATTTATAGAAAATATTATTTAATTTTCAGGTATAAAGAAAAGTGCTCAAACTAGGGCTGATACAGATCCTAAGGTTGTGATACTAAAGATCTCAACCTGACTTCTCATTTAAAGCTTGAATTCCAGACGTATTAAGATATTATCATAACCTGTCTTAGAGACATCAAGGTACTTCTCAACATTTCATTCCCAAATCTCCTACCTCTGGAGAAGATGCTTTAACTACTAATCTTACAGGAAAGAAAAGCAGGTGAAATAACTTTGGTAAGAGGAATCTTTTTTTTTTTTTTTTTTTTCTATAAGCAACTGAGAATCCTATTCCTACTGTCACAATGCATCTTGCATAATTTTCTCTACAATGATACAAATTCAATTTATTATAGTGGACTGCTGTCAATCCCATGCCCTTGCATTCCACAAATATACCCCTGTAGCCCCATAATATAGTTCTGGAATTGCTAGTAAGAAACTACAGGCTTTGCACTGAGTTTGAAAGGCCTCAGGATGGACACATGTCAGTTTTGCTTAATCTGAGTATCTTCTGACATGCTGGAGCTTTTGTTGCCACTTGGTTAACCTGTAACAGCAATTTTCCTAATGATCAGGTGGTTATGGTTATTTTTTCACTTTATACTTTTGCCTACTTTTGGTACAATCATCTGTTTTTATATAGTTAGTAGAAACCAGTAATTGTTTTGTGCAGAATAAGATAATTTTGACTTATGTAAGGGGAATGCAGCTGTGGTATGAAAGTGGAAACACAGGATGCAGCATGCAGGACTACAAACATGAGAAGTTAAGAGGTGGGTCCCAAGCTGAAAACAGGGACCCCATGGTTAGCAACAACTCCCCAGTGATCAGTTACAGAAACTGAGACCTGGAGCTGGACAAAAATGTTTTATGTTTAACACAAAAAGTAAAGTAATGCTAATGTCATGCTTTGAATCCTAAATGACTGATGTGCTTCTCTACAGTACTTAGTACTGAATTCAAGCAATGTCTCTATTACTGAGTAAAACAAGACAGGAAACATTAGGTGGTTCTGAGGCCAAGCAGAGCTACCTGGATCACAGTCATACAACTAAGCTTTCTTTTAATTCAAGACTGCCACACTCAAACTACCTACTGGATGTGGTACAAGTCATATATAGGCCCTGTACTTTCACTAGGATTTTCTGGGAAAATGCTAGCTGACACAAGGGAAAACATTGAAAGGAAGTGTCAATTAAGTTAATTTTGCAGAATAGATACTTACAGAACAATGCTTGAGCTTATACTTTAACACTGTTTAATTTATAGTGTCGAAATAGCTCTTTCAACACATTGCTCTTTCAATACTTATTCTTGCCCAGTTCTAAGTAGCTGCCTTAGATGCACAGAGGCTGAGATCACATTCCAAGAAAAGAAACTTTCCTTTGACACTGGTTTCCCACTAAAAGCAGGTATTTTGGTCTTAAACAGTTTATTGGCTTTCTATGTTATTTCTAGTTTTTTTTTTTCTTTTTTTTTTTTCTTTCCGCTTTTAAATTTAAATAAGGTCTGAGTTAGTTTTTTTTTTAACATCCTTCAAAATAAGTCCTTGGTGATTCTGAAATGTCTGGATAATTTAATATTCACCTATTTCTTGCTTTGGTTTTATAAATTCTTCATGTGAAACTCACATACATAAAATAGTATTTTGTTAAGAACTGGGTTCAAGTGCTTTTACCATGGTTCTACTCCTGCTCTACTTCCATGGTTCTACTTCCATCATTTGTTGTACAGAGAACAATTATTGTACAACCACAAAATATGGAGCAAGAAAATATTCGTATGTAGGAAGTGTCAAGATCTTTTCTAATTGCTTTTAAAAGCATAAATATATTACATATTTAATTATAAAATTAATTTTAATATTTTGGGGCCATTGAATTGAAGTTGTAAGTGAGAAAATGTAGAGTAAGAAATTCTAATACAGTGACTGACACTCTAATAAAGATTTGGACCTGATGGGAGTCATCATCTATACAACCATTCCATTTTTTCTGCACTGAGTTGCTATAAATCTGGTTTTGTCAGCTAGACAAGAAGACACTTTTTAGTGCCACATAATCATTATTGTGTTTTCTGTTCCACTTGTCTCTTCAAATGGAAATTGCTATTAAGGAGTTTCCACAATATGATGAACATAGGAAGAAATTAATATCCGCAGTTGAGTATTCCCTAAGCAGATCATGATAATGTATTTTTTCCCAGTGTTCCTTACAAACTATTTTCCTGCAAGATATTTTTTTTTTATCTTTTTAGCTTTTTTTTTTTTTTCTCAAATCTTCTCTCAAAAATTCTCTAGAGGTTTGATCCTATAACCATCTGAAACAGACATTGGTAGTTAAGAAACATACATCATCTCATCAAAGTACAGTTGGGTATTCCCACATATTTATGATAAATACATAGGATTGAAACAGACAGAGAATGTCAAGAAACACTGTTGCACTCTAGAAGATACACAAAATGGTAAGGAATAAGCTAAAAAATTCCTTATTACATGAATGCTGAGTTTTATAATCTCAGCTTTACATAGGCTCCTGGTGTATCATAGGCAGTTTCCAGAAAGTATTACGTATTTTTTCCACAGCAATGATATTTCACTAGTGATGCTTTAGTCTCTTTATTCTATCAATGTGCATTTGCTTTTATAATCAACAGGTATTACAAAACATCCAAGAAGGAACAGTAATGAAGAAACATTTATTTTAAAAACTCTAAGGAAAACTTCTCTAGGGAGTTCCACTGACATTCTTACCTCCAACCATAAATGATTTTTGAAACTGTATAACCCAGAACCATGCTATATTTCAAAAAATGAAAAGTTTATAAAATATCAGAAATGGATTTTTAGGAAAATTAAGCATGGGGAAAAATAATGTGTTCATTATTTATTTGTTGTTATTTGTTCATTTTTATTTATTGTTATTTATGTTGAATAAAAGAGCCATTATTATTTCTCTCTGGTATTACAGGAAGACTATTTTCTTTCATAGAATGAGATGAAAATACCTAAGAAAAAGCTCCAAATCTCATGAAGTTTTATGTACAAGAGACGCAGACACAAGTATGTATATCATAAACTGCTTCAATGCCTTATAATTTTGAAATAACTTAGGCTGCCCTAAAGCAAGCCATAGACCTTAATAAAGAATAAGTCTTTATGACTGTTTCAGTTGATTGCTTTTGAGCAGAGGAAAATGAGAAATCATTATGTGCACCAGTAGAAGCCTTCTTTTAAGTGGCAGTTCAGTTTAATTCATGGCACCTTATTCATGACAGCGATGACAAATAAAGAAACTGAGGATGGATTCCTAGGGATAATTAACCAGTGTTGATCTTGTGAAAGTTGTCTTTTCAATGAAACACCGATTGCATTGTTCATAACAAAACTACCTCAGCATGACAGAACTAATTAGTGACCATCTGAACTTACTTAGCCAAATGAAAAAAAAGCAATTAAAAATGCCTTCATCACTGAATCTACCACTGAACAGCTGGTTATATTGATAAGTAATACAGCAAGTTAAATCTACTTTGGAACACAATAGAACTTAATCTGCTTGCTAAGTAGTAATTAGAAAGCAATATGAGAATATGACATTGCTGTTGAGAAACGGTTATTATGACGCAAACAACTTTCAAAACACAGTCTGATCCCACTGCCTCCCCCCCCAGTTAAACCATTTTTGAATTATTAAAAAAAAAAATCTTTTTTTTTTGTTTTTAATAATGAAAAGTGGGTGAAAATCTTAACTTCTCATGAAGCCTCTAGAAGGATTTCACTGGTTCTGTGATTTGAAGAGTTTTACAGAGTAGAGCATGCATGGTAAAATATATCTTGCTTACATTTTGTGGTAAGGATGACCACTGAAATGGACTGGAGCAAGGACTGCAGAAGTTATTCCAGTGAATTAGTCACATCATTACTTATCTTAAAATCATAGAATTATAGAACCATAAAATATCCTGAGTTGGAAGGGACCCACAAGGATCGAGTCCAACTCTTGACTCCACACAGGACTACCCAAAAATTAAACCATATGTCTGAGAACATTGTTCAAACACTTCCTGAACTCCAGCAGGCTTGGTGCTGTGACCAATTCCCTGGGGAGGTTGTTCCAGTGCCTGACCACCCTCTCAGTGAAGAACCTTTTCTTAACACTGAGCCTGACCCTCCCCTGTCACAGCTCCATGCTGTTCCCTCTGGTCCTTATGGACTGTTTTCAAAAAGAAATCAGAAAGAAAAACAATAGTGAATCCTCTCTTAATATTTTGAAAAGGATTAAACAAATACAGAAAAAGAGAAAAAAAATAGTTCAGTAATAATGTTTTATTTCAATTTTCTTGTTGCTAAATTATATTGTAAAAAGACAAGCAAAATAAAACTTTAACAAAAGTTAATATCAGAAGTGTATAATACACTGTATGTTTATGATAAGCTTTCACTGAGCATGGGAGAAGTGTGTATCTTAAATAAAAAATAATGTTGTAATGACTTTGTCTGAAATTTGGAAAAACAAACAGCATAAATTGTTGTCAATCGTTGATTTTAAGATGGCATATAACATGTACTTTATTTTTTCTAGATATTCCAATTGCTGGCACATCCTCAAACATAACAGCTATGATAATCCTTCTCTCCAGCAGGCCAAGATTATTTTACTCCATCTTTTCTTGTGAATGAAATGTAAGTAATTCTGTTTTATTAAGAGAGACAATGATTTGTACCCAGAGCCCTATTTGAAAGATATTCATCAAAAAGATGCTAAAAAGTACCATGCAATATTTGAATATATTCTAAGATACCACATTTCCTAAGTTTTCCTGCAAGTTTTTGTTTGCAGATCTAAGCACACAAGTCAGGAAAACACTAACCATTCATTTTAGTCAGTCTCTAGTCAAAGAAGAGTTTAATGTTAAACACATGCCTAAATGCTACCCAGAATGTTTCTTTCCAGTGTACTCAATAGTATGTATTCAATACTCACTGCAGGGGGTTGTGCTAAAATTTAGTTATGGATAAAGTTGCCTATAACTTTTTGTCATGTTTCAGAGAAGTACTCCGTATTCCACATCTATATTTATCTACTTCCTTTATGATGTCCCCTCACTAGTCCAAGACTGTTGCCTGATTCTCACCAATTACTAACCTTAGGAAGCACAGTAATTTCCGAGAGGTATCATGATGTTGTAGTTTAACCTCAGCAGGCAGCTAAGCACCACACAGCCACTCTCTCACTCTCCCCAGGTGGAATGGGAGAGAGAAATAGAAAGGTAAAAGTGCAAGAATGCATGTGTTGAGGTAAAAACAGTTTACTAGCTAAAGCAAAAGCAGAACAAACAAGCAAAGCAAAACAGAGAACTCAGCATTACATTCTTATGAGCCGTTCTTTCTGCTCTTTATCCTCTGTACAAATATATCTCGTCATCCTCCTCAGCATTTCTAATGTTTATTTTATCCACTGCAATTTATTTATTTATTTATTTATTTTGCTGTTGTGCAAAAAGAATGAAAGAATGAAGCTATATAGCCACTCTCTTTGTTTCTATCAACCCTCACAAAAGGTTAGGCTCAGCATAGCAGTCTCTCATGTTATCAGTCCAAGGCTGTGGTGTTTGGTATTGCAGGAGACAAGGCACCCATTATAGTTTAGTACAGGACAGCAGGACAATTATCTCAATTTACTAAAAAGTAATGGACTTTGACTCTCTCACTGACGTTAGCCAGACACATCTAGAGCAGTAGGATGAAGTCCCTGGCAAGGGATAGGGAAAGGAGTAAGACAAGAAAGAAAATGTGAGCAACATTTGCCAAATGTGGGCAATAATCTGGATCCTAAGGACAAAAGACATACATAATTCTTATCACTATCAGGAATCCACTTTATTTGCAGAATCATATTAGCCAAAGGAGTCCTTCCAGGAATGGATTAATACATATATCAGCTATGTTACCCACATAACTGCAAATAAATAAATAAATAAATAAAAGCATAAACAAGGTTGAGATTAATAGCCTTTTCACATTCATGACATGCAAATACTGTATGGGTTAAAGTGTCCATCTGTAGAGATCTGCCACATAACTTTGGTGGAATTACTTTGTTTTCCTGAATGGTTCCTGCATATATTTAATTTATATGTTGCCTTTTGCTTTGGCATTGAGATATGCATATGTCCAATGATTCTTCCCCTCCTGAACTTGGTTTTGTTTCTGTTGATATTTTTCTACCTCCATTTATATTATGAAGCCGTTAGAAGACTTTCAGTAAGATTCATTTTATGTAGAGGACAATGAAGAATTGTACCAACAGTAATAATTTAATTTCATTTTTCAACTATTGTTGTCAGGTGAGTCCTTTCTTTAGAATTTTTCCAGCAAATTTAATCTGCAAGTAATTTGAAGGAAATAACTTTGTGCTGATTTTACTCTAACCGGATTGAGTTTATTTTAGCTTGAATAACTTAATTTGTTCATGATTTACATGTAAAACAGCACATTGCTTCATTTCATTGTGAAAAACAAACAAACAAAAAAAGCTATATTTGTCATATGAGCTTAAAAGGTTTTGTATTTATTCTCTTTTCTCTATTTAAATTATACTGAAATGAACAAATTATTTTTTCCCTATATGAAGAAAAACTTTCTGTTCTCTGCTCCACTTCAGTCTCATGGATTCAGTGGCAGGATATGTGTTTATTTAAACATGAAAATTACCAAATGGATAAAAGCGAGTATCTGCATTTTCCAAAGTTTTAGGCATTACATAAATATTGTCCAAAGTCATTATTTTTGAAAATTGAATTAAAGTGTTGGAAGTTCTTAACTAGAAGCCTTCCAACAATGCATACAAAAAAAAAAAAAAAAAATAATAATAATTTCAGCCAAACTCAAATATTTCACATAAAGAAATTAAAAGTACTATTCTTAGTATTTATATATATTTTTGTATATATTTTTGTATATACTTTTCTGATGCCATGTCTCATTAAATTAATACTAGTAACAACAGGACATGACTGTTGTACATACTTCATCAGAATCTGCATTCATTTTAGTGGCTTCTATTTAATTTATCTTCCAAATGACAGAGGAAAAGAGCAACCTCTGATCTAAAAAGCTTCAAGTGTAATATAGAAGAATACAGTTGAGGGAAAAAAAGAAACAGCAATAATTACTAATATAAATATGTTATATGTTTATTTCCAGTTCTGTTTTTTAATTTTATAATTCTAGAAATATTAATATAATCTTTTATTTATCATAAAAGTTTAATGTGAAATAAAGTTACATTTTAAAAATATGTTTTTGTGTTGAAGTAGTGTTCTCTATTGGCTACTGCTTGAGATTTTTCATTTTTATTACTAAAAATTTGCAAGAATTTCTAGACTTTGGAATGGATAATATTTCTTTCAATAAGAATCAGATGGTTAATGCAAACCTCCTTACACAATATGGGAAAAGGAACAGTATCAGATGACCTAGATAATCAATCTGATGCTATTTATAATGAATAAAAATTGAATAGTTTTTTAAAAAAATAAAAATCTTTTAACTTGAAACACAAGTGAAAAATATATTCAAAAGCTTTTCATGTGGTTTATTACTGATTCAGAAATTATAAAATGCAGAACAAATCATTGTGGTAACTCTACTACTTTCCCATAACCTGTTGTCTATGTCCAGACTTTTATCAAAATATAGGAAGACAAAAGGTATACACGATTAGAAATTAATTAGAAGGCCTACAGTAACAGATTTTTTTTGAGTAAAATATGTTACATTATATTCAATATTCAAAAGGTTTTGCTTTATTCCTGTGGAAGACATCAAAGATCCCCAAAAACATTGCATCAGAGAAATACAAGGAAGGTATAAAGAAAGCCAGAAAGTCTTAGGTTTTAATTTTTTCCCTTCTTTAATATTGGAAAAGCTGGATAATAGTATGATTTGAGTTTCAAATGTAAAACTTCATACAATTCTACATATTGAAATAAAAACAATCATATATATTTAATATACAAAATATATAATAAGTATATAAATATATAAATACATTATTCATATATAGGAGGGCTACAAAGATGGTGAATGGACTAGAGGGGAAGACGTATGAGGAGCGGCTGAGGTCACTTGGCCTGTTCAGCCTGGAAGACTGGAGGCTGAGGGGAGACCTCATCGCGGTCTACAGCTTCCTCACGAGGAGGAATGGAGGGGCAGGCACGGATCTATTCTCTTTAGTGACCAGTGATAGGACCCAAGGGAACAGAGTAAAGCCTAGACAGGGAAGGTTCAGGTTGGATATCAGGAAAAGCTTCTTCACCGAGAGGGTGGTCGTGCACTGGAACAGGCTCCCCAGGGAAGTAGTCATGGCACCAAATCTGTTGGAGTTTAAGAAGCGTTTGGACTATGCTCTTAGACATATGGTCTGAATTCTGTTTTTTTGGGTAGACCTGTGTGAAGCCAAGAGTTGGACTTGATGATCCTTGTGGGTCCCTTCCAACTTGGGAGATTCTGTGATTCTATGATTCTGTGATTCTATGACAGTGCTTAGCTAGTGTGAAATGAACAAGTTCTATTGAAGTCAGTGGTTTATATCAGAAAGTCATTGATATTAATTAGATAGGTTAAAAATATTTACAAATGAAACATATAAATAAAATAATAAACGCAGCAGCGTATATTACAATAAAATAAAGATGACAAAGACAGTGGGTATTTTTTTGTTTTGTTTTTTTTCTAATTTCTAATTTTTAAGGATTTAGGGAGGTAAAGAGGATTGTGACACAATATGGATAAAATGGAAAGAATTTTTGTGGAAATATCCATATCTGATATTTTTTCAGACAGTCCATCTCACCCTATATTTACTTGGTTTCCATCTCTTTAGAGCAATACAACTAGCTTGTTAACAGGCAAGATGCCATTTTAACAGATGGCTGAGAATGCAGAAAAGCAAAAGACCATGAATGAACATCATATGTTTGCTGAGAGCCTGAGACGGTGTTGGAAACACCCAAACATCTGCCTGTCCTAAGGTTATCAACCTATGGTTGAGGGGATGTGCCATCACTTATCTATTTCTCCAACAGACATCTATAAAAACTTTCTTTGTTATAATATAAATATTCAGGCCTCTTGGCTTTCATAGCAATAGCTCCTCAGAAATGATCAAGATACGATAATTGGTTATGGTTTAAAGAATTGACTGACCATCCATGGAACATTAGGAACTGTAATTCAAATGAAAATTCAAATTTACAATATTTACTTATATGATGAATTGCATTTTATCTCAGGAAAAAAAAAAAAAAAAAAAGATAAAATCTTAACCTTATATGTCTTTATCCTTAAGCCTCATTTACATTTCCTAATTATTAATCAAGATTTCTATTTACAGTCATGTGATGTTGTACTTCCTCCCGAACCACTGCTCAAGCAGAACATCCGGCATAAACAGACAACCATCAATGGCAGTCTTGTTGGATATTTCTGGTTGTGTGGTCATGATGGATGCATCCTGGGTATGGGGGAGACAGAAGACAAATAGCCAAAGGGCTAATTTGAGCAATACACACACACACACACTGCTGTCCAAATTTGGAAGAAAGTTTAACTCAGGCCAAATTTGGAAGAAACTAATATTCATATGCAAATATAACCATAAGTCCGTGATCTTACACCATAAATAGTAAGCAGCCCAAGAGCCCTTTGAGATCTCCTGACATAACAAGACTTCAAAAAGGGTAAGAAGGAGGATCCTCGTAACCATAGACTGGTCAGCCTCATCTCCATCCCTAGTAAGGTGATGGAACAATTTTAGACATTTATAAACCTTACGTACATTTAGACATTTTTAAAAATGTGCCCAGGAAGTGTGTGATATGAAAAGACAAAGTAGACAATCCATAGGTGGGGGCTGGATCAGACTTGTTAAAACAGGAAATTGTGACATGAACATGTTTCAGGGTTAATAATTTTAATAATTTAGGATTTAGTCAATAAGTTTATATAAGTATTTTTTAAATTTCTTTTTATTTAGCTTATAAAAATCTGTATTATTGTATGTATTTTTTACTACCTTTCTAGAGGTAGTAAAAAAAAGTATAAAAAAATCAACTCTTTTGGAGGTTTTCCTTCCAGCATTTTTTGTTGGTGCTGCTGATGCTTTTTCATTTTATTTCTTTTTCATTTGCACCTTTTATTGGAATAGCATATCCCTTCTGAACACAGTTTTTGTTTCTGTCAAACTTCATTTCTTTTTTTTTTTGCTGCCGTTATTATTGTTTTCTTTTTTTTTTCCATTGCTAGATTTTTATCACATTTTCTCTCTCTTTTTTTTTTTTTTTTTTACATCTGACTGTAGAGCTGCTACCAGTATTTTTTGTTTCTAAAATAAATACTTTTTAATATTTAGATTTTAGTACAAGCTATTTTTCTCAGATATTTATAATAAAAAGGAAGAATACAAGTATTGACACAGGAATAAAAAGTTTAGAAGTAAAGTTCTCTAATTAGAATAATATATAAAAATATACCTACAGTATAAACTGATATTATTATATATTAAATTGGGATATCTAATATATAATCTTGAGCTGAAAAGTTTCACACTAACAACTTAAAAATGGAAATTAGGTCTATGAAATTTATTTTTTATTTTATTTTCTATTATATGAAAGCCCAACCTAATTGTTTATAGTATTCATTTTTTCATTTTTTCACATCCTAGTCTTCAGTCTCAGAGACATCTAAACATACACTGAACTGATTTTATTTTTTACAGATTGTATGAAGTGATTATATGTCTCTATAAAACATTGGTACTAGTTAGAAAGCTTTCTTAGAGAAAAGATATCATGTTAAAGATACTTGCTATTTGTTTATTCATACAGTAGGGCTCTGGTGTTTTTTTCGTTTTCATTTGAAATGTCAAAAGTTACCCTTACTATATATTGTATCATACCAACAGTTGAAGGTGTAAAATAAAATCATGCCATGTGGTTGTTGAATTAGGTTAACCGTACTGTGCTCTATATTCAATATCTGAAGTATTCATATCGAATAATATTTTTAATAAAAAATATATCAAATGAATCAAATAATATAGAGGATTTTTGTTTTAATGCATTATAATGTGCAATAAATTAACTTGGGCATTGAATTATTTCAGTAATGATGACATTTTGTCAAATGTTCCCCGCAGAGCTCATCTATTACTCAGATAGAAAAATCAAAAAATATTCTATAAAAAAAGAAAAGTAATTACAAATTAAATCTTTGCCTTATAATATTTCTTGGCTTGGTAAACAGAATAGAGCCAATAGCTCTAGGTTTTTATAGGTCACTGACTTAGAGTTTTCACAGTAGCTTATAGGCTCTAAGCCACAAAAAACTGTAAGCTCAAGATATTGTTGTATGCTTCCTCCAAGGAGTTCTGACCAACTCATTTTCTGTCTATTTAAAAATGCTTTCAGCTATAATAAATAAGAAGCTTTTCTCAGAGGTCAAATGACACAACATATGGGAATGGGGACAGATTCTTTCTGCAGGAAAATGATTATCTTTAAAGCTAATTATATTTAGAAAGGTGCAATAATGATTTTTTTTTTCATCAAACAAAATATTCTCTAACACCTTTTACTCCACCAAGATTTTTTATTATATATGTTAGTATCATCAAATAACAACAGAGACTGGGTCTTTCTCTAGTCAATATACAAAACAATATGCACAATAAAATGTTTTTCATTAGAAAATTTATTTCATTAAAGCATGCATTTTATGTTAATATTCTATTGATCCATACATTTATCCAGTTAGAATTTTGATTTCTTATCTAGTAATTGTCATTATAATTTTAAGAAATAACCCCCCTTACAAGTATTTCATTTAATGATATTTGTACAGATATCCACTTATTTGGTATTATGTTAAATGTATAAGACATATTGTTCTATCTAAACTAATATTGTTCTATCTAAACTATATAGACATATTGTCTATCTAAAGATATGACTTTTGATACATTTCTATGGCTTCTGCACAGACCATGTATTAAAAGATAATGAAATGGGTTGAAAATGTAATAACAGTAACAGACATTCTTAGTTACTTGATAGGGCCAAATTAAAAGCCACTCAAACCAAATTTAACCTTTTTTGAAACTACATATTATAACATTTATTGAACTACTAACGTTGAAAAATTATGTGGTATGTTCAATTTTCTTACAGTACAAACAAAAAGCTTTCTGACTATTAAATATCCTGATTCTTGCTTGTGCTCAGTCCATAATGTTACTCATTCAGAATACACCAGGTTTAATAGCAAATTGCAAAATGAATATAATAAACATAAAGAATACTGGATGTTTATATGAAATATATTATTGCTGTATACACAATAACTCATTACATTATACATATTTGTATACCTGTGTGTTTCAAAGATACAACAGTCTTAGGATCAGTATTTTTTATGTCAATGAGTATATAAAAACATTATTTTTGTTAGAATTCAATCTAAAATGAATTTGGTTATGTGTGTTATTTTATAAGCCTAGAGAATAAAGATTTAGATAGAGAATCTTCATAGAACCAAAGAAAAAAGATGTTTTTTGAAATAACCAAGACCTAAAACCAAAGGCATTTTACAGAGCCAAAGGCAGTATTTTGAATGGCATCTTCAAATGCACAAGAACACAGGTGTAGCAGCCTTCACACAAGTGGGAAGGATTCCAGTTTAGCCAAATTACATATATAACGCAACAGCAGGAAGAGGTGGGGAGTTCCAGTTTGTGAAACACATACACATATCACTATGCTATATCACATATACTATATCACATATATATATGCTATATCACATTTACTATATAGTAAATGCAGTTATTTATTCATTTGAAGCACTTGCCTAATCAGAAATATATATATATTTTCCATGTCCTAAATCTCTCTCTTTTTTTTTATGCCCATCTTTTGAACAGTCTTTCACATAGTTAATATTTTTTTCTTCTTCATTTGCTTGTTTTCCCTCTCTAAACTGCCTCACTCAGAAAGATAATGAAGTGTGTGCCTAACTTTAAAAGGATGCATTTTTTATTTCAACAGAAGTAATATTGTACTTAAAGAGAGCTGTGAACATAAATAACTTATTGTGTTCTCAATATGTGCAAGTAACCTTCATGCACATGTTCAACAGAGAATACAAAACTCTTAATCCCAAACATAGTACTGCTCAGTTAAATTACAACTGACAGAACTGGATTGGAAACTTTAGAAATATAATATATTTTTTATTGCTAAAATTGTTTTGTTTTGTTTTAATTTGTAAGAAGCAACTTATATAGGAGAAAAAAAAATAAAATCCAAATGAAATAAATAAATAAAAATGGATGACAAGAAATACATGATAAATCCATATTTCAGAAACTATATTTCCTTTCTTTTTCACGGTCAATGCCAATATCAAAGATAGAATGTTGTTGATGTTCTTGCTTTCTGCAGTTTGTTGGAATAACAAATGAATGGATTACAAATAGTGTCATGAAAATAAGTTTTACAAATAGGATTAAACAAAACAATTCTCTAGAACAATAACGTGATTTTGAGAGATTGGTCGGGGGTTGGAATTAGGTGTTCTTTAAGATCCCTTCTAACCCAAACCATTCTGTGATTCTATGACTGAGTTGTATTAGACCAATGTGTCTTCTGCATTTATGCTAAAAATGTGTACTTTCTGCTTCTGTAGTAAATAAAGAATATGTTCATGAGAAATTGTTGCAAGTGAACAGATGTATAAAGATATCCCCTCAGCTCATCTCTTCAGCTCACCTCTCATCTCATTTGCATAAATGTTGAAATCCTCAGCCTTGACCAGTCAAATTTAACTGATAAGATACATTTCTTTTACCTAAACTAATGTCAGCTAATTAGTTATTCCAAATGGAAAAAAAAAAAAAAGTTATATCATTCAAAATACCAAACCAAATGTCTTACACACTGAAAGATTCTTATATATGCTTATGTTATATAAGATTTTCTAATTTGTACACAATCTTATTCTACTATGTTGTTCAAGTAGAATTACATGTTCTTTCACAATTTCACAACTAGCTTCAGTGAATAGTTACTATTCAAGATAACCAAGTCTTCAGATTCTGTTTTTGACATTGATGATTATACTAATATATTACACTTCAGTCAAATCTTATTCAGGTACTTAATATGTCACAGGAAAATAAAAAGAAAATAACAAAAAACTTTTCTTTGTGCTCTAGAAAGGGAGCATGTCATTACAAAATTTGTAGATATTCCTAAAAAACTACTTTTAAAGGAATTTTTTCCTTCATCTCCATCCGTTAAACATTCACAATATAAGCTGCTTAATCATTATTTAAATTTTCCAAATTATTTTTACAGTACTGAATAACCATAAGATACCTGAAAAAATGGAAGGTGAAAAAAACAGTAAATCAAGGACTGCTTATGTGTTGCATTTATTTGTATTCATCCTTTCTGAATATATTAGAGTGGGCATAGCTTCACAAAAGATGTCAAATACTCCCAGCATATCAATGTTATATTCTGTAATATAATGTTTTATTATATAAATACTACCTACCATGTTTTCCAAACAGTTATTTACTTAAAATTTACACAAAAGCTTTTTGTTAACTTTGTCCTTATGGTTTTAGTATTTCCCCTTCCAACTTATTTATTTATTTATTTTTATTGCCTAAGATTATGTAAATATGCCTATCATAAAATATGTAGATTCTTTGTGTATTTTTGATTGGTCAAGTTAAAATACAGCTAAAGCAAATAACAAGAGGTAATAATAATAATAATAATAATAATAATAATAATAATTTTAATCTTGTGTTTCTCCTCAGATATGGAATTCATCCACTTTTCCAGTCTGAACATAAGTATATCAGACTTCAATTCCCATATCATATCACATGATTCCTCACCGGTAATACCAATGGTAGATTTTTGTTCCTTTTATCTATTATTTATCTGGATTTACAATAATCAATGCTAGTATAGAATCTGGCTTCACATTTTTTCTCCCGTGGAAGAAACATGTATTCCTTTTTGTTTTGTTTGTTTGTTTATTTAGGCAGGAATTCTATTACTGGCATGTTTTCAAATAACAGTAAAACATTTCCTGGAAAAACAAACAAAACACCAAAAAACAACAGCAACAAAAAACAAAACACAGTACTTCAGTTAATGTTAAAGCTTTTTTTTTTTTAATTGATTTAATTACAATTTTTGTCTTCTGTAAGGATTCCCTTAAAGATTCAGTTAAAGACTCATTGCATATGACAATTTATAGATAGGAAAAATAGTACCAATAAACACCTTAAAGCTTACTGCAACTCTTCTAAGATTGCATTGTTTGCCTTTAGTTTTCCTCAGCCTCTCACTAAAGAAACATGTAGATTAAAAATCTTTTATTATGTAAATTACTTATAATAAATATGTAAATTTATTATGTAAATTACTGTTTGATAATTAGTGGGTGAACTACAGTAGAGGTTTGTAATTCAACAAAAATTATTTGCAGTCTGTATAAGTTACACATAATCATATATTGCCTTTTTTTCTCTATAAAGTTTAAGGCATGAAACATTGAAATAAATCCTGTCCTAATGATGATGATGATGACGAAGATAATAAATAATAATAATAACAATTACCTGAGCTTACATCCCGGAACAAGCAGTTGGCTGAAAATGGCTAAATTTTGAGTTTGGAGGTTAGAACTGAGACAGAAAGACAGAAAGGTTCAGTAGAAGTTCTGTACATGGGTAAGTGGTATTTCACCTTTTTTTTTTTTTATGTGAAATTAACTTTGTTCATTTCATTTTAGAGACACAGCACAACACTGCAAAAATCTTTTGTTTTTTTCTGTTGGACAGAATTTGAAGACATATAATTTGGTCCAAGCTTCCTTAAAATCAGAGAAAAAACTGTAATGGGCAAAAATGTTGGCTACCAACTTTTTTGTATAAAATTCAAGCACCCTGCATACACTGTTGGATATTGAATTCACAAGGACAGTACATATATTGCTGTGAAATTAGGGTAATAGATACACTAGCTATCCTCATAAATAAAAGTCATCTTACTCTTTTGGTCTCTACTTCAGTAAGTTATTAATGCAATATGTTGATTTTTGAATGTAATTAGGGGCATACTTGAGTGGCATGTGTCAAGAAGGTCTTTTCTGTCCTCATTTTGGCAGGGATGTTCATGAGTTCAGATTTTAGTTTGCTTGGCACAGATTTTAGTTCTGGAGTATATTAAATTTTCAAATTACAGATATGTTAGCAAAAAGCTTATTTTATACATTTGTCAGAAATAGATTTTTATGTATCTTCTTCCTGTCCTAGGAAAACTGGTTTCTAGATAAGCAGTAATATCAAGAACACTGAGTTTGCTCCTATTCCCTTATATTGCAGAAATTTCCTTAATGAAAACTATTACATGAATTCTTACAGTGGAAACAAGACCAATTATTCTTATTAGCAAATGTTATGGCTGTGTCAACAAGGGAAGAAAAGGCACTAGTGGCATAATTACAGGCAAAATGAAGAAAATTCCCCTGTAATTACAGGGAAGGAAAAGAAAAAGAAAAAGGAAAAGAAAGAAAAAGAAAAAGAAAGAAAGAAAAAAAAAGAAAAATAAAAAAAGAAAAAGAAAAAGAAAAAGAAAAAGAAAAAGAAAAAGAAAAAGAAAAAGAAAAAGAAAAAGAAAAAGAAAAAGAAAAAGAAAAAGAAAAAGAAAAAGAAAAAGAAAAAGAAAAAGAAAAAGAAAAAAAAGAAAAAGAAAAAGAAAAAGAAAAAGAAAAAGAAAAAGAAAAAGAAAAAGAAAAAAAAAGAAAAAGAAAAAGAAAAAGAAAAAGAAAAAGAAAAAGAAAAAGAAAAAGAAAAAGAAAAAGAAAAAGAAAAAGAAAAAGAAAAAGAAAAAGAAAAAGAAAAAGAAAAAAAAGGAAAAGGAAAAGAAAAAAAAAGAAAAGAAAAAGAAAAAGAAAAAGAAAAAAAAAGAAAAAGAAAAAAAAAGAAAAAGAAAAAAAAAAGAAAAAGAAAAAGAAAAAGAAAAAGAAAAAGAAAAAGAAAAAGAAAAAGAAAAAGAAAAAGAAAAAGAAAAAGAAAAAGAAAAAGAAAAAGAAAAAGAAAAAAAAGAAAAAGAAAAAGAAAAAGAAAAAGAAAAAGGAAAAAAAAGGAAAAAAAAAAAAAAAAAAGCCTACAAAACCTCTTAAAAATATTGAATATTAAATTACAGTAATTCCTAAGTTACTTGGTTTTACTTTCTCAGCTAACATGATATGATGTTAATTATTCTGAATAGCACTCATATGATTGAAGTTTGATCTAAAGCACATAATCAAAACAGGATAGAATTTTGTGTTATCTCAAAATCTGCATAAATCTTGAGAAAGCTTTTCATGGAACATTTTACTTTTAAAATTCTCTGGGCAGAGTCACATGTTTCTCTTCTGAATACAGAAGTGGTTGAATTAGCTTTAGAATGGATGAATGGGTTAATGGATTAGGTGCCTAGGTTTCTTTTATGATAGTGAATATGAAATTAGAAAAGTTAGCACTTGATCAAATAGGTATCAGAACAATATAAGAAAGTCATAAATATTTAATCCTCAGAAAAATAATATTTTTTCTTCCTTCTGTTTCATTGGTGCATGGAATATAAATATTATTTGATAGAAGTCATCTGATAATTTCAGAATTTGCAAACATTTATTTTATATGGACACTAACTGTATACATTTTTTCTTGCTTATATTTTAAAATTTTTAAAAAGAGACTTCTTTAAAAAATAAACCTTAAAATTTAATAGAAATGCAGCTATAGGATGCACAAATGAAAATAATATTTTAAGTGAAAATTCACAAAATATTGTTTTCTTCTACCATTTCTATATTTTTACTCCCACCACCACCACTCTGCCCCCCAAGTTTCATTTCTTCTCACCTCTGGAGCAATGGATCCTCTTTTCCTCTGTTGAAAATAAAATATTGTTAACTAGATATATAAACTCTGAGGTTCTTAATTTATATTTTGAATTTGAACACAACGCTTCATTTGCTTTGTTATGATAATTAAGCATGTTTGTGTTATTTTGAAGTATTTATTTATTTATATTTATTAATTTTATTTATTATTTATTTAAATTTGTTATTTATTTATATTTATACATTTATATTAATTAATTAATTTTTTTTTTATAATTATTCCTTCCACTGGAAAAGTGGCGTTATTTCTTAAAACTGATGGTTCAAGTGCCTCTCTTGTTTACATATATACTGGTAGTGCAGAATGTTCTTCCTATAAATGTTGCTTATATTTGGAGTTTTGTCCATAGTAATGTCTCAGAAAGGCACTATTACCAATTCCTAAAAATAAAACCTGGTCTCTGAAAGTTTGCTAAAGTATAAAATGAGCTTTCTTATATAATCATTCAATCAAGGCAAATTAATAAGAAGTTTTAAGGAAACCTTACATTCTGCAGTCCATGTTAGGATGGGATCCAAATAATAGAATAAATGTATGTCTTGCAGTTCATTCTAATGCAATTCTCTATTATTTTACCTAAATTTAACTACATAAAAATTATGTGCCTAAATCAAGTATACATTTGTCTTCCCTAATGTTCTACAACGCTCTGTGATCAGCTAATGGATAATGTAGAGCAACTACATGTTGCTCTAAAAATACTAATCTGTCATATATTTATCCCACCTGACCCTTACATCTATACTAGCAAGTCATGACTTACTCTTTGATACATCACTAACTACAAAGACGGATTGGCTGAGTAAGCTTGGACTAGACACCTAAATTCTACAGAGCAAAAGACAAGGCTTACACCTTAACCATATAAACATTAAAGAACTAATAAGTATTGTTGCCTATTACACTGTGGGTTTCTGTAAAACTCTACGAGTTTTATTTGAGTGGATGCGGTAAAACAATGTTGACTGCAATTTTGTGTTATTTGAATATAACACACTCTTTGTTCTCCTTGGTTAAGATTTATTTATTTATTTATTTATTTATTTTGCATGTGTAAGAATGTTTTAGATTATTAAAACAAACAAAAAAACAGACAAATGATAGTATGTTGTTATAAACTGAAGATGGATTGATCCATGTGAAAAGTATTTTTTTTTTCAGGTTTGTTTCACCGATACTTGCAGTTGTGCAAGTGTTCCCTAAGGATTCTCTAACTATTTCTTATTTTCCTGTGTAAAGTTACTAAGATGGAAATTGCATAGGAATGAAATAAACAGGATCCCACTAGATTAGATGTTCAATACAGCATAGGTCTTTGTCACAACAAAATTCCACCTTGAACTACTTGTAACAGTTTATTTACAGTAAAAACAGAACAGTTAACTTTGCTACAAATAAAACCACAGACTCCCTGCTGAGTGTGGATGTCAAGGAGCTGGGAGCAGGGTTGTTTTGCAGAAAAAAAATCCTGCAAACACCAATATCAGAGCATAAGGGTGTGGGAAGGTCTTCCAGGTGCTGGAGGATATACCCACACTGCAGCCTGTGGAGGACCCCAAACAAGATCAGATGAACAAACCCTGAAAGATCTGCAGTTTGTGGAGATCCCTTGCCGGAGTAGCCAGCCAGACCCAGTACATGGAGTACGTTTATCCTGAAGGACTGCAGTGCATTGAAGGTAAGCACTGGAGCAAGGTAAATGAGTGAAGACGAAGGAGTGGCAAGTAAGAGCTGTTATGGAGTTAACCACAATCCCTCCATTAACCATCCTCCTGCACTGCTCAGTGGGGTGGTAGAGAATCTGAGACTGAAGGAGTGAACTCGAGCCTGCATAAAAGAAGTGGTGTTTTGATTATTTTGTCTTTGTTTCTCACCATCCAACTCTAGTTTTCATTAGCAATGAAATTTATTTTCCCCTGTTTGAGTGTGTTTTGTCTATGCTGGTGACTTGTAAGTGATCTCCCTGTCTTTAGCTTGATCTGTGAGCTTTCCCATCTTCCCCATGTCCTGTTAAGGACATATACTCTCTCATGTGAGAGAGTAGCTGGGAGGGCTCATTACAGCTAGACAACATCAAGCCACCACAGGCTACTGTTAATATTTTTGTTTGCCAGTGAATCATACATGTCACCATTTTATGCTAGTTTTAACTGATATATCTTTAAATTATCTAAAACTAGTCTACAGTTTCCTCACAAGGGGGAGCGGAGGGGCAGCCCTCTCCGGTGACCAGTGATAGGACCCAAGGGAATGGAGTCAAGCCTAGACAGGGAAGGTTCAGGTTGGATATCAGGAAGAGGTTCTTCACCAAGAGGGTGGTCACGCACTGGAACATGTTCCCCAGGGATGTAGTCATGACACCAAGCCTGTTGGAGTTTAAGAAGCATTTGGACTATGCTCTTAGTCATATGGTCTGAATTTTTGGGTAGACCTGTGTGAAGCCAGGAGTTGGACTCGATGATCCTTGTGGGTCCCTTCCAACTCGGGATATGCTATGATTTAATGATTATATGATACACCACAGATTAATTCTGATTGTCCGTATGAAATCTAGTAAACTTTTATAGGAATGTGCAATGCATTTATGAAATATATATTCTCTTGGCTATTTAATAGTGGACTTTATAATACTTCATTATTACTTTTCCAAAATTACTGATGAGTCAACTTGTTCATTATATAACTGGGTAAACTGGGTATTTTTTAATTCTGATTTTGAAGACAGGATACAGAAGTTTTTTATTTATTTATTTATTTTTTCTGAAAGGGAATTAATTTTCTCTGTTTCACCTCTCTGTTTGACCTTCCTTAAGCTTTTTAAGCATTTTGTATGAGATGGATACAGGAAGCTACTGGACTTTGTGAATATTAATGAAGCTATCTCAAACTTTCTAACTCCTTAGAGATAATAAAAATATGCAGTATTACAGCTAACAAATGCTTTCCCCATGGGGACCAAGAATGTGATTTAATTTGTTTAATTGGAAAATTAAAGGGAAAAAAAATGCAGTCCTCATGGGTAAAGGATTCAAAATACTCCAATATTCTTTTCAAAATATAATAACTCCCATAACAAAAATATAGATTAAAGCATCTTAAAGCATCATAAATTGCGGGTCACGCAGTAATCCCATTTACATGAGAGTAAAGCTGAAATAACAAAATGAAAATCAATAAAGTTACATTTCAGTGTCCATTATCATATTCAGTACATAAGTTTAAATACTAATCTGAGACTTAAATTTCAGTAATGCTAGCAAGACTTATTTAATCATTATTTTTATAAACACAGCACATAAATACTGTCTTCAGAATTGTAACTAAAAATATGTTCTTCTAGCATTCTTTTTAATGTTCATATATTATTGCATGCAATCTGAATTAACTTTGCAGCCTTTTCATCCAATCAATGTATATCTGAGTCATCAGAAATGTACACAAAAGTTATCCATTTACTAATGTTTCAATTCAGCTCTGATAAGAAACTACATAATATAGGTTTGTTCTACATGTTGTAGCAAAAAGCAGTTTTTCCAAAAGTGCATTTTTGTGTTACTGCTAGTGTTGCTGGATCTACTATTGTTCTAAGTGAAAAAGGTGGATATTTGTCTTGCTACATCTACTGTCTTTCTACATGATATTTGTCCTTCCATTCTATAAATTTGTAAATTCTTTGGGGATCTTGGTATTTCATTAAACCATATCCAGGCTTAACTTACTCAGTAGTATCTTTATCAGATATTATGTATGGTAGATGGGGATATCTATTCAACATAATATCAGACTGACTCTTTGAATTGTAGCTAACAATTGCATTTCTTTCATTATACATCAGTTGTAGATTTTTAATAAAGAAATTGTAGGAAAACGTACATTGGTTAGTATTTCACCGCCATCGTTTCCAGCAATGCTTGTCAGAGCTTCTTTGAGTGCTTTTGTCATGCATGTGTAAAATGTTTAAATTCTGTCATTATCTAGGAGTCCAAGACAAACTACAAACTATTGAGGAAAAAATGATCTATCCAAAGGCTGTGTACAGCAAGAAGACAGTTGAGAATTATTATCTCTTACTGTTGGATAAAATAGATGAAGATATGTGAAGAGAGTTTGTACAATATTTAAACGTTCTCTGGGGCCCCCAGGAATATTTATAGTTGAAGACAAAATTTTAGATCTCCTGAAGGTATTGGTGAATAGTATATTGCAGTCACACTGAAGTGATAAATCCATTTGTTTATTACATTCCTACCACCATAAGCAGAAATTACATAAATGGGTTCTTCAGGATAAATTTATCATAAAATGCATTTTTTTGTTTTGTTTTGTTTTTCTGATATTTGTGGGCAGAAATTTAATGAAATACAACAAGGGCAGGTGTAGAGGCCTACATCTGGGCAAGAACAACTCCAGGTACTAGTATAATTTAGGGGCTAGCCTGTTGGAGAGCAGCGCAGAGGAAAGGGACTTGGAGGGTCCTGGTGGACAGCAGGATGACCATGAGCCAGCACTGTGTCATTGTGGCCAAGAAGGCCAATGGCATCCTGGGGTGTATTAGAAGGGCACAGGCTGCCCAGAGAGGTTGTGCAGTCTCCTTCTTTGGAGACATTCAAAGCAGATCTAGATGGTTCTGCTCCAGCAGGGGGATTGGACTAGATGATCTTTCAAGGTCCCTTTCAATCCCTAACATTTTGTGATTCTGTGATATTTCATTTTTTCTCCATCTTGCCTATTCAATCAGTTAAAAAGCTGATATGTTCAGTAAGGTGTTTTCTGATATCTACTTTATTCTAATCAGAAAGAACATTTTTTGGGACAGTTTTATATCTTTTTTTTTTTTTTTAATGGGTTGTAAACTAACAAGCAACTTAAAAATACATATATATTAAAGCAGGAACTAATAAAGGATGATATATGCCTTAAGAAATAAGAGGGTTGTGGGTATGAGGTTGTTTTTGTTGCTGTTGTTTTGATTTGTGTTTTTTTGTTTGTTTGTGTGTGTGTGTGTGTGTGGTCTTTTTATTTGCTTGTTTTGTTGTTGTTGTTTGTTTGTTTTCCAGTAGAAGCAATAGGCTAGAGAGTGACCAGTAAACTTCACAAGGAGTATTAGCTGGAGGCTTATTTTTCTTCTAATCCATCATCTTTTTTTTTCTTACTCCTCTACAAAATAATGATGAAAATGTTGTAAAAATGAGATTTATCTCATTTTCTTAGAAGTTCTTGATTCTGTTTTGTACAAGAGGACTGTAGTTGTCTATAATAATCTAAAAAGAGAAAATATCTAACAAGAAGCTTACACTGGAAAAACAACAGATTTGTCAGTATCTCATGGTATTACACTGTTTACACAACTCAGAAGTTTAGCCTCTCAAATACATTTCATTCCTTTTGGAAAAATATTTTTTGACGTTTTCAAATGGAGAGTTTCACAAAGCTTCAAGGTATTTCGTCTTTTCACTTATTTTTACTTCACTTCAGAAGGTAGAAAATAGATACACTGAATTTCACTATATGCGTGGAGCATTTAGAATATTTCTTTTTTTTTTTTTTCAATCCCACCAGACATGTCTTTAGGAAGCTCCTCTATTTATCTCCTCTCTGCTCTCTCTAAAACATCCCAGTGTGTATGAAGCTCACATATTCCTTGTGTGTGACAATTCCCAGCAGCTTCTCACGATGTATTTTGTTATACTAACGGCTGTGGTTTTGTCTCAATTAGCTGTGTAACATTGAAGGGTTTCAGGCACTAAGAAAGGCAGTGAGCCTATTCTTTTGCCTCATGGTGACTGAGAATAAAAGTTAAATTTTTAAGAAATATTTATGACCTTTTAATCAGATCCTTATAAAAAGAGAGTTAGGAAATTATTTTGCTAGTGGTAAACCATCACAGGCAGTCATGTTTGTTTAGAAGTTTGACTCAGCAGGGCACTTAAAATAATTTCTGCAATGCCAGGAAGTAATTTCTTGATATTTTATTTGTCATAACGTTATATAATAGCTTGATGCTGTTCTTTGACCATTTGAAAGGTGTTTATGATCATTAGTTATCTGGATGTTGTACCACGTGCCCTGAGCTGCAAACTTAGATGTGGCTATGTTTGACCTGGCAATAACCATTCTTTGTTAGTCAATGTTAGGAATAGCACCTCTTTTTAAATAGCTCTAGGAAGTTCTAGGTCTTTACTGAAAATGCCTTCTGTCAACGTGAAGCTACCTTACCTATTCCAGTGTGTGAATGACTGGGCGACGAGACGCCAGAGAGCAGCCCTGCAGAGAGGGATCTGGGGGTTGTGGTTGACAGCAAGTTGAATATGAGCCAGCTGTGTGCCCTGCCAGCCAGGAGGGCCAACCGTATCCTGGGATGCATCAAGCACGGCATTGCTAGTCGGTCGAGGGAAGATTGTCCCGCTCTACTCTGCGCTGGTGCGGCCTCACCTCGATTACTGTGTGCAGTTCTGGGCACCACAGTATAAAAAGGACGTGAAACTGTTGGTGAAGGGCCTAGAGGGGAAGACATATGAGGAGCGGCTGAGGTCACTGGGCCTGTTCAGCCTGGAGAAGAGGAGGCTGAGGGGGGACCTCATCGCAGTCTACAACTTCCTCGCGAGGGGGAGTGGAGAGGCAGGTGACCTGTGGGTTAGGATCCGCAGGAAGGCCGGCAAGGCTAGCATCCTGGTCGGGGTCTGTTATAGACCGCCGAACCAGGATGAGGAGACGGATGAGGAGTTTTATAGGCAACTGACAGAAGTTGCAAAATCGTCGGCGCTTGTCCTCGTGGGGGACTTCAACTTCCCGGACATATCCTGGAAACACAACACGGCACAGAGAAAGCAGTCTAGGAGGTTTCTGGAGAGCGTGGGAGATAGCTTCCTGACGCAGCTGGTCAGTGAACCTACCAGGGGTGGTGCCCCGCTAGACCTTCTCTTCACAAACAGAGAAGGACTGGTGGGAGATGTGGTGGTCGGAAGCTGTCTGGGGCAGAGTGACCACGAAATGGTAGAGTTCTCTATTCTTGGCGAGGCCAGGAAGGGGACCAGTAAAACTGCTGTCTTGGACTTCCGGAGGGCTGACTTTGAGCTGCTCAGGACGCTGGTTGGCCGAGTCCCTTGGGAGGCGGTTCTGAAGGGCAGAGGAGTCCAGGAAGGCTGGGCGCTCCTCAAGAAGGAAATCGTGATGGCACAGTAGCGGTCCGTCCCCACGTGCCCAAAGATGAGCCGGCGTGGAAGAAGACCGGCCTGGCTCAACAGAGAGTTGCGGCTGGAGCTTAGCAGAAAAAAGAGGGTTTATAATCTTTGGAAAAAAGGGCGGGCCACTGAGGAGGACTACAAGGATGTAGCAAGGCTGTGCAGGGAGAAAATTAGAAAGGCCAAAGCTCATCTGGAGCTCAATCTGGCTACTGCCGTTAAAGACAACAAAAAATCCTTTTACAAATATATCAACGCGAAACGGAGGACTAGGGAGAATCTCCATCCTTTACTGGATGCGAGGGGAAACCTAGTTACTAAGGATGAGGAAAAGGCTGAGGTGCTTAATGCCGCCTTTGCCTCAGTCTTTAGCGGCAATACCGGTTGTTCTCCGGACACCCAGTGCCCTGAGCTGGTGGAAGGGGATGGGGAGCAGGATGTGGCCTTCGCTATCCATGAGGAAATGGTTGGCGACCTACTACGGAGCTTGGATGTGCGCAAGTCGATGGGGCCGGATGGGATCCACCCAAGGGTACTGAGAGAACTGGCGGAGGAGCTGGCCGAGCCGCTTTCCATCATTTATCGGCAGTCCTGGCTATCGGGGGAGGTCCCAGTTGACTGGCGGCTAGCCAATGTGACGCCCATCTATAAGAAGGGCTGCAGGGCAGACCCGGGGAACTATAGGCCTGTCAGTTTGACCTCAGTGCCAGGGAAGCTCATGGAGCAGATTATCTTGAGGGTCATCACGCGGCACTTGCAGGGCAAGCAGGTGATCAGGCCCAGTCAGCATGGGTTTATGAAAGGCAGGTCCTGCTTGACGAACCTGATCTCCTTCTATGACCAAGTGACGCGCTTGGTGGATGAGGGAAAGGCTGTGGATGTGGTTTACGTTGACCTCAGTAAGGCTTTTGACACCGTTCCCCACAACATTCTCCTCAAGAAACTGGCTGCTCGTGGCTTGGACTGGCGTACGCTTCGCTGGGTTAGAAACTGGCTGGATAGCTGGGCCCAGAAAGTTGTGGTGAATGGAGTCAAATCTGGTTGGAGGCCGGTCACTAGTGGTGTCCCCCAGGGCTCGGTACTGGAGCCGGCCCTCTTTAATATCTTTATGGATGATCTGGATGAGGGCGTCCAGTGCACCCTCAGTAAGTTTGCAGATGACACCAAGCTAAGTGCGTGTGTCGATCTGCTCGAGGGCAGGAAGGCTCTGCAGGAGGATCTGGATAGGCTGGAGCGATGGGCTGAGGTCAACTGTATGAAGTTCAACAAGGCCAAGTGCCGGGTCCTGCACCTGGGGCACAACAACCCCAAGCAGAGCTACAGGCTGGGAGATGAGTGGCTGGAAAGCTGCCTGGCCGAGAAGGACCTGGGAGTATTGGTTGATAGTCGGCTGAATATGAGCCAGCAGTGTGCCCAGGTGGCCAAGAAGGCCAACAGCATCCTGGCCTGTATAAGAAGCAGTGTGGCCAGCAGGTCTAGGGAAGTGATTGTGCCCCTGTACTCGGCTCTGGTGAGGCCGCACCTCGAGTACTGTGTTCAGTTTTGGGCCCCTCGCTACAGGAAGGACATGGACGTGCTCGAGCGAGTCCAGACAAGGGCGACCAAGCTGGTGAGGGGTCTGGAGAACAAGTCTTAACGAGGAGCGGCTGAGGGAGCTGGGCTTGTTCAGCCTGGAGAAGAGGAGGCTCAGGGGCGACCTTATCGCTCTCTACAGTTACCTTAAAGGAGGCTGTAGAGAGGTGGGGGTTGGTCTGTTCTCCTACGTGCCTGGTGACAGGACGAGGGGGAATGGGCGAAAGTTGCGACAGGGGAGTTTTAGGTTGGATGTTAGGAAGTACTTCTTTACCGAAAGGGTTATTAAGCATTGGAACGGGCTGCCCAGGGAGGTGGTGGAGTCACCATCCCTGGAGGTCTTTAAAAGACGTTTAGATGTAGAGCTTAGCGATATGGTTTAGTGGAGTACTTAGTGTTAGGTCGAAGGTTGGACTCGATGATCTTGAGGTCTCTTCCAACCTAGAAATCTGTGATACTGTGATACCTATTCTCCGTTATCACCAGTGATAGGGCCTGCGGGAACGGTGTGAAGCTGAGGCAGGGAAAGTTTAGGCTGGACATCAGGAAGAGGTTCGTCACCGAAAGGGTGGTTGCACACTGGAACAGGCTCCCCAGTGAAGTAGTCACTGCACCAAGCCTGTCTGAATTTAAGAAGCAATTGGACTGTGCACTTAGTCACATGGTCTAAACTTTTGGGTAGACCTGTGTGGTGCCAGGAGTTGGACTTGATGAACCTTATAGGTCCCTTCCAACTTGGGATATTCTATGATTCTGTGATTCTATGATTCTAATCCTGATGAGTTCCACAGTTTTAATAAGTGCCCTAGGTGAATTTGCACTGTTGCACATTATACAGTCAAAAGTTAATTGAATTTAAGTCATCTTAGATGCTACTTTATTTACAGAATATTTACAAGTTTTTTTGTTTGTTTGTTTGTTTGTTTACTAAAAATAACTTATTTTTGGTGTATATTCTGTTATGCTTGATGAGCCCCACTTTTCTGGGGGCGGCTGAACACATGCCTGCCGATGGGAAGTAGCAAATTAATTCCTTGCTTTGCTTTGCTTCACACACTGTTTTTACTTTACCTAGTAAACTGTCTTTATCTAAACCCATAAGTTCTCACACTTGTACCTGTCAGATTTTCTCCTCCATCCCACCTAGTGAGAGTGAGTGAATGGCTGTGTGGTACTTAGCTGCATGCCGGGGCTAAACTGCAACAGGATGAAGTTTAATTTAAATAGCATTTGCCAAATGTAAAATTATGTGTTGCTTTTCAGCAAACACAGAAAAACTCTCATTCACTCTATTGACTTGCTTTTCTCAGCCTCACTGAATAGAATATAGTCATCTGTGGTTTTTAAGGCCTTTAATTGTTCAAGTCTCATAGAGTCATAAAATAGAATCACAGAACATCCTGAGTTAGAACGGACCCAAAATGATCATTGAGTTCAACTCCTGGGTCCACACAGGACCACCGCAAAATTAAACATTGTTTCTGAGAGTATTGTCTAACCAGTTCTTGAGCTTTGGCAGGCTTGGAGCTGTGACCATTTCCCTAGGGAGCCAGGTCCAGTGTCCGACCACCCTTTCAGTGAAGAACCATTTGATTTGAACCATGTCATTTGATTTGAACCTTCCCTGATGCAGCTTCATGCTGTTCCTTTGGGTCCTGTTACTGGTCACCAGAGAGAAGGGATCAGCACCTGTCCTGCTGCTACCCATCATGAGGAACCTGTAGGAACTCTGCTCTTCTCTTTAGTCTTCTCTTTAGGCTGAACAAACCAAGCAACTTCGCTGTTCCTCATACATCTTGCCCTCTAGATTTTTTTTTTTTCCCTCCTTTGGATTCTCTCCAAAAGTTTTATGTCCTTCTTACATTGTGGTGCCCAAAACTGCATGCAGTACTCAAGGTGAGAGCACACCAGCACAGAGCAGAGAAGGACAATCACTTCCCTCGACCAGCTAGCAATGCTCTGCCTGATGCACCCCAGGGTGCATTTGATCCTTTTGGCTGTCAGGACACAGCGTTGACTCACATACAACTTGTCATCGACCAGAATCCCCAGATCCCTTTCTTCAGGGCTGCTCTTCATTCTCTCATCTGCCGGTCTGTAGATATAGCCAAGTGTTGACCTGTCCCAGGTGCAGAATCCAGCACTTGCTCTTGTTAAACTTCATGTAGTTGGTGACTATTTAGCTCTAATATGTCAAGATCTCTCTGCAAGATCTTTTTACTCTCAAGAGAGCCAACGTTTCTCCTAATTTAATGTCATCCTCAAATTTATCATATTTGTCATAAGAACACAAAATAGGCTGAACCAGCTCAGACATTTGATTAAGCTTTTATAAGAGCTTTTCTACTAATTTATTATACTTAAAAAGAAAGAGGAAAAAATTTTTTTGATATATCATGACAAAGGGAGAGAACATTTATTTGGTTAGTTTGCTTGCTCCACTGACCGGATATACATAATAATTTAATGCCTGGAAATCACTAATAACAGTGTAAAGATCCCTGGGTCACACAGTAGATGGTATAAAGAGGAAAAGCACCTGAAATTCTATTTCTGCCCAGGACTTAAAATTCCTCAGCCTCAGAGAGACTATAAAACTCATGTTAGGTTCCTCAGTTCCTTTCCAGCCTTTGACATTGCAGCTGGGCACAGATAAGTGGTCTTGTTATTCTCTCTGAAGACATCCAGTGAATGAAATAGTGCTTAAAAATATCATAGGCTACCTACTACATCTTATAGAGAACTGAATAATTGAAAGCTGTCAGATATGGGCTTAATTAACAAATAACATGTAATGTGAAAGCTAATAGATAATACTGTATAACTGACCCTTAAAAATGAATAAAAAGTGGAAAATAACATAAAAAATATAGTACCCTCAGTATCATTATCTTTTTGTCTACCCTCAGTATCATTATCTTTTTGTCATTATAATATAAATTTTAACATTTGCATGTCAATAATAATGTTACTTTAGGAAATAGTAAAAATGTATTCCATTCATTGCTGTTCATCTATTCATTTGGTATTACTAAAAATGTATCAATGTCTTGTCTATGTACATGGTGGAGAAAGAGAGGGTGAGAAACTCCCATGTTCCTTTTGATGTTGATGATTCATAATTAAAGAAATGTGAGTGAACACTCAGATACCCATTGGGATGCAGGCAAATGACTGAACATTAGTTTAGACAGAGATTTGAGTATGCAATTTATTTATGAACTAATGAATTAATCATGAGAATCTGGAGGTGGTTAGGGGATTAAGGTTTTTTTTCTCTATAATCTTTCCTTGGGAAATGTATGGTTTAGTAGTCTTAGCCAGCTGGTGATTAAAACACTCAGTCTGAAGCCAGATTGGTTGGATTTTTTTTGCTTACATGTACCTCTGAGCCAAATGTGAGGTACTGCCATCAGTCTGTCATAATAGATCTGTTTGTGAGGATTTAGACAACTCTTTGAAAATGTTCTAGACTAGAACTTATCCCCAATAAACTTTTTTTTTTTTTTTTTTCCCAAAGAAGTCAGTAATTTATCTAATATTCATTTGAATACAAATTGAAAAAGAAAACACACAGCAAGTCCTGAAATCTGTTCAGGTGCAACTAAATGAAGAGCAACAAAGTAGAATGGGAAATATCATATTAGTAAATATACACCCAAAAATATTATAGATTTTTAGAAGTTTTGTTTTGTTTTGTTTTTACCATGAGAGTAATGGACAGTACCTCTATACCTATGGTTACTTGGCTTTGTCTTTTAAATAACCAAGAAAACAAGGAATATGAGGTTGCATCATTTCTATAAAAGAATGGTAAAGGATTATTCATGCTGCCTCCAGAGCTGTGCTTTTAATACTTTAAAGTAAAAAAAAAAAAAAAAAAAAAAATAGAATCTGAGGTTATTATCTCTTAGTATCTCTTAGACTCATGTAGAAGGCACCAGGTCACTGAGTCCTGTGACTCTTTTTATTTCTTTTCTATGATGTCCATATCAAATAGTTGGCATCTCTTTCTAGATTGATTCCAAAGCTAGAATTAGCTGAAAGAAAGGACTTGCTGAAGAGAGTTCTTTAATAAGGGAAAAAGAGAGGAAAACACTTGTAAATATGGAATCTAAACTGTTTTGGAAGAACATGAATAAAGCTGATCACCCAAATGCTTTATCATGTTAATTACCAGCAGTTTAACTAACCAATACTCTCTTAAAGTTCAGTCCTACGTGAGTTACAATAAGCATTAGATAATAAAAATAATAATAATAATAACAACAACATCAATAATAATAGTACAAGCTTTATTCATATATTAGCAACAATTCACCATCTCAAAAGCAAGGAAAGTAAAAGCATATGGCATAAAACTGAGTATTGCCCAGTTCCATTTCTTAACTATCCTGAAATCACAGGATATACAATTTCATAATCTAATCCCAGTGTTAGGTTTCATCTCTGATAATTTAGAGATAGGTAGACCCTTTTCTTCCTTTAGGACCTTCCAAGTCAAATAACATAGTTTATATGTTACCATCAGATAATCAAAAAAAAAAATATATATATATATAAATACATAATATATATAACGTAATTTATATATATATATACATATACATATATATATATATATATATATAGGCAAGGTTTTCTCTCAAGGCTTTCCACATCTCCGTGTCTAAGAGCACAATGTGGGGAGAGAAGTAATGAAGTATTACCCATGACAGAGTTAGGGATGTCTGGATTACATTTATCAAAGAGTATTGGTGGAGTATGTTAACATCATTATGAAGCTGCTCTTCATGATCTTTCAAAGCCACATAATATTTGGTATTAGAATAGATACACAGAATTATGTTTTAGGAAAACCTGACTGTAGTTAATTAAATGCTTGAAATGTTACACCAGGTAGTTTTAGTGTCAGCAAAATAACTCATTAATATCTTTAAGGGTAACTTCACTATATAATATTAAGGTAAGAGGACAATTTAAATGACAAAGCTACAGAATATGAGGGCCTTTCTATTTATGAAATCACACACATTGTATTGCCATTGTAAAAACAGGTTTCTTGGCTCATTAAGGAGCTTTGGTAGTAATCCAATAAAATAAGAGCATGTTTTATCTTCAAAGCTTTTACTCAAAGATACAGAAAGACTGAGGAAAAAAAAGTGTTGAATACACCACCCTTATTTATGTGTTTCTTAATTCTATTTGTCCTAGTATGAGAGGATCTCTAAATTTGATTCTAAATATGCTTCTCCTAATCTGTTAACAGCAAAGTGTTGTGTTTTTTATTGTTTGTTTTGTTTTGCTTTGTTTTTATGCAAGTTAACAACTTTATTGCTAAAGAGAGTCAGGATCATCAGGCTAGAAATTTGGTAGAACTTAATAAGAAAGTCAGATTTATATATATTATACCTAAATTTATCTACATTTAAACAAAATGGAAACCTCTTTAAAATATTCATTTTTATTTGTGAAATTAAGTTAAAGTACTAGCTAGTACTTTCAAGCATGATATCTTTCAAGCTGAAGACCTTTACCAAAAGTCAAGCAAAGATGACAGAAGGTCTGCATGCATGGGCAAGGTTCTCCTGACTAAATACAGACATAGAAAGGAAATGCACAAGAGGTGGAAGCAAGGGAAGGTGGCCTAGGAAATAGAAATTTATATAAAAATATAGAAATAGAAATGCTTTCTGATTTTGCAGGGATGGGATTCAGAAGGCCAAAGCTCACCTGATGTTGAATCTGATGAGGAATGTTAAAGACATCATATGTACTGTGATTGTGGTGATTTGTGATGCTGCAAATGGGGCAAAAAAACGCCAAAACAATGATGACAACAACAAAAAATCCACTGCAGATTCTACCAACTCTATACAACTGACAAAATATATTTGAACATAAATAACTGATAATCGTATAATAAGTTGTCAAAAGATACTGCTTGTTAACAGAGTCATCATATGGACAATGGGTTCAAATATATCCACTGGTATATTGATTAAAGGTGACATATGTGGTCTATTCACACCTAGATTGTCTGTCTGCTCTACCAGTTTTTAAAATGAACCACCATGACTTCTCTCAGATGTTTAACTAATGTTTTTCTTACATCAGTATCAAACCCATTGAAATCAATGGTCTCCTTGTTAGATGGTAAAAGTAACAGTTTAGTGCTCTGAGAGAAGTGAATTACTTTTACAAGAACACCCCCAGTTTATGACTGAAGTTGGAAGAGAACTATTTGCAGGACTTCAAATATTCATTAACACGTGGATAAACAGTTAACACAGTTAACACAGTTTAACACTTGGATAAAACTAAGATCTTCCAAACCTTTTAGGAATAACAGTTAAGGAAGTTATAGCACAGGATGGGCTATAACCTGTCAATAACGGTGTCATCTGTATAGGATTCAGATTGAAATACCTGTTCTGCCTAAACTAGACTAGAACTTTAAACTCAGATCCTCTCAACTATCATGACTGATCTGATCACTTATCTGTTGTTATGTGGTTACTACATTATAAACAAAGATTCTCAGACTGAAAATTTATTTTCCCAGATGTTGTTTAATTAAAAAAGGTGTAGGTTTCACTGAATCTATATTTTACAAGAGAAACAAGAATTTGGAAAAAGATTTCCACTCACCAGTTAAGACATTATGTCCCATATTTTTACCACGTTATACTGTTTAAGAGGTAAATTTTGCATATGAGCTCTATTTTAGTATTACTTCTCAGAAAGAGTAGTCAGACATTCTGTGGTGAATGGAGTCAAATCTGGTTGGAGGCCGGTCACTAGTGGTGTCCCCCAGGGCTCAGTACTGGGGCTGGCCCTCTTTAATATCTTTATGGATGATCTGGATGAGGGCGTCCAGTGCACCCTCAGTAAGTTTGCAGATGACACCAAGCTAAGTGCGTGTGTCGATCTGCTCGAGGGCAGGAAGGCTCTGCAGGAGGATCTGGATAGGCTGGAGCGATGGGCTGAGGTCAACTGTATGAAGTTCAACAAGGCCAAGTGCCGGGTCCTGCACCTGGGGCACAACAACCCCAAGCAGAGCTACAGGCTGGGAGATGAGTGGCTGGAAAGCTGCCTGGCCGAGAAGGACCTGGGAGTATTGGTTGATAGTCGGCTGAATATGAGCCAGCAGTGTGCCCAGGTGGCCAAGAAGGCCAACAGCATCCTGGCCTGTATAAGAAGCAGTGTGGCCAGCAGGTCTAGGGAAGTGATTGTGCCCCTGTACTCGGCTCTGGTGAGGCCGCACCTCGAGTACTGTGTTCAGTTTTGGGCCCCTCGCTACAGGAAGGACGTGGACGTGCTCGAGCGAGTCCAGACAAGGGCGACCAAGCTGGTGAGGGGTCTGGAGAACAAGTCTTAACGAGGAGCGGCTGAGGGAGCTAGGCTTGTTCAGCCTGGAGAAGAGGAGGCTCAGGGGCGACCTTATCGCTCTCTACAGTTACCTTAAAGGAGGCTGTAGAGAGGTGGGGGTTGGTCTGTTCTCCTACGTGCCTGGTGACAGGACGAGGGGGAATGGGCGAAAGTTGCGACAGGGGAGTTTTAGGTTGGATGTTAGGAAGTACTTCTTTACCGAAAGGGTTATTAAGCATTGGAACGGGCTGCCCAGGGAGGTGGTGGAGTCACCATCCCTGGAGGTCTTTAAAAGACGTTTAGATGTAGAGCTTAGCAATATGGTTTAGTGGAGTACTTAGTGTTAGGTCGAAGGTTGGACTCGATGATCTTGAGGTATCTTCCAACCTAGAAATCTGTGATACTGTGATACTGTGACATTGGAATGGGTTGCCCAGGGAAGTGGTGGCATCACTGTCCCTGGGGGTGTTCAGGGAAGGGCTGGACCTGGTGCTTAGGGACCTGGTTTAGTGGGTGACATTGGTAGTAAGGTGATGGTTGGACCGGATGATCCTGAAGGTCTTTTCCAACCTTTATGATTCTATCATTCTATGTGTTTTACATACATCATTTGATGAATTCATACTTCTTTTTGAAAAGTAATAAGCTTAGATGTAGGGGACACTTTAATTTACAGAAAATTTCTCAATGACTTTTCCTCAAAGACTGTTCCCAGTTACGGGTAATGAAACATTAGCTTTTTTTTCTCTGCAATCTGTTTTCTCAGATATTACCCATTTGAGACTATGTGCAGGACACTTTCAAACTGCTTCAGTCTCAAATCATCATTAGACATATATCCTGGAGTTAATGCTTAGCAATAGGGATATTGTCACTGACGTGTTGCAAGCATTTAATTATAATTAAATAATCACCAGACCAAGCTACATTCAGTTGCATTATAATATGATTAAAGGCTTGCTCTAAGAAATAGTCAGGATCTGCTCTGCTAGTTTTACTTTCTAATCCTCTAAGAAAGGATTAACATTAAAAAGTAGTCTCATTATTTCTCTGCTCCTTCATTTCAAGACGTAAATAATATTTGAAGATTAGAAGGCTTACTTTGTCTCCTGCCATTGTTATTGCACAAGCTAGTGTAGTCTTTTTACATAATAATTTTATGATTATATACAGTCATTCTTACTGCTGCTATTTTTACTTGATTTTTTTTTTGTTTTGTTTTGTTTTACAATTAGGTGCAGGTCTGTCCTGTTATCCATTCAATAACATTGAGTGAATCTTCATGTGTTGTCACTATCTTTACTTAATCTGCTTTTATTACCTAACCAGATCATTTCAAATCCTTTCCACACGTACTCCTATTCATTCCACAAAAGTTTTATTACTTTTAACATAAAACACTAGTTAATTTGCCTTCAGGAAAGGAAAAGTACTACCAGAAATATTTATTAGGAATAGGAAAAATTCACTCAGATTGTTTAAATCTTTGTATACTTAATATTTTATTACTAATCATTTTATTCAATTCAAATGGGATAATTTTGTATCATGAATAACTTAAATGCTTTGCCAATTGTTTCCACTTTGGTAAATAAATTTTCAGTTTATTAAGAAGGTTATAAGTTTAAAAATGCATAAAGTTTGGGACTAAAAATTACTTAATTGAGTATCTGTATTGCCAAGGCAAAAAATTAAAGCCTACATCTAAAACTCACAGGGCAGAACAGCAGTTTCACAAGACACTACTTCAAAGACCTAAATATTACTGATGAACATCTGTGATCAGGAAAACTAATATATTGTAGTATATGTACTTTTCTTCAAAGTAGTAGTTGTGTATTTTTGTTTGTTTTATTGTTTAGTTTTGTTTTTCTTTTAATTTTAAAAAATCAAAAACTTTTCCATAGGCATTTAGTCCAAGTTAAAATAGGAACTTATCGTGGAAAATATTTTTTTTTCTTTCTCTGATATTCACTGTAGAGCTGAGCTCAGTGCCCAAAGATCTTGATCAAGGTGTAAGATCAATTTTTATTGAGATTTTATGTTCCTGATGTCACCTTTTAATACATTTTTTCTTATATTGTTCTTATATTTGCAAAGTTTTTACACATATTTTCCTTTCAAATAGCATTTACTTTACCCTTGAGTAGCAAAGTATGAGTATTTAATAAGTACTTTTTGGAGAATCTTTACAAGAAAGAGACTGACTTAAAACATACTTTAACTTGAAACTATAATTTTTGATACAAGGATATTCTGGAAACACCAAGCTTCAGAACAGAACTAGCTTTCTGCATATGATTAGAGAGACCAAAATTATCTTTCCCTTGGCACATCTGCAAGAGACAGCACTTAAAAAATAAACTCTCTCTGCAGGCTATTGAAATTAAGCACAGTGATCTCATACAAAGCACAGTGCAGCTGGTACCATGGGATGAAGACAGTTGAATCTTTTCTAATGGAAAAATGAAGTTAGACCAAGCTTGCCTCCTTTCTTTCACAAAATATAATTATGTAAACTACAAAGCTCCATTATAGACAATGTTTATAATTAGCAACTTTTTTTCCCCTAATTATAAATAAAGCTTGTTAACGGTTGATGTCAAGCCAACACATTTCCTACAGATGCCACAAACAATGAACAATCAAAAATCTGCTTCTGTTGTTTCTTTTGTAATTATTTCAAATTGTGGGAACCTGTAATAAAAATCAATGTAATGAACTAACACCAATGCATGTTGATAAACATCATAGTCTTTCAATTTCAAGAAAACAGCTATGGCATACTAACTAGTAGAGAAAAAAAATTATTTCTCTACTATGATACACAGAATTTGATTTTATGTATATTCACGTTTAGCTGATTTTATGGTATACAGTCCTGTTGATTTATCTAATGTGTCAGAGGAGTTCATGAAACTCTGCTTTATGTTTAGACAATGTTACACATAATTAGAACACAGTGTTGCAATAATTCAAATAATGAATTGCTGTATTCAGCAGAATGATGGGAAAATGCTTCTTTCCATTATTTTGTGGCCTTTAAAATTTACAGGCATGTAGGCTGTGATTCTGCATTGGACTCTACTGATGCAGTCTCCCACATAAATCTAACCTTTTATCAATCTGTTTTTATTATTGCATGAGACTGGAGGTCTGATTGTAAAGCTAGGTCTAATTTATTAAAACCAGAAGGAATAAGAGAGTTCCTACAAGCCAGGAAGAAAATGTAAATTTCCTGTTTAAGAGAGTTGCTTCCTGTCTAGATGAGGTTCAAACACATGACTTGTATGGAGTTATCTGTTTCCATACACCTTTGTCAAAAGGAAAGAAATGATTTTTAAATGATGTAAGAACTTGAACGATTCATTTAGTCTTTGAGATGGTACTGGGGTATAAGAAGTCTCTAAGGGTTAACTTTCTTCCATACTGTCCTTCACGGATAGAAGGGAACAAAAAATTTCTATGTTTCCTTTGGGAAACATAAACACTGAAGGGGGGGGGGGGGGGGGGGGAGTAGAGGGGGGAGTGCAGGGAGGGAGAGAAAGAGAGTCTGACAAATTATTGTTGATGTAAAATATTAAACCCTCTTCCACATCTATAAGGCCCATGAAATATGATGTCAGTCATAGTCCTGGTTATCAAGATTCCTTCTTTACACCAATATAACACTAGAAGGGAAAGGAGGTATCGTTTCAGTGACAGACACCTGTGCAAACCACACTGGTTTTTGGTTTGGTGGTATTGTGGTTTAACCCTGGGAGGCAGCGAAGCACCTTACAGTGGCTTTCTCACTCCACCACCCCTGCAGCAGGATAGGAGAGAGAACTGGAAGTGTAAAAATTAGAAAACCTGTGGATTGAGATAGAGACAATGTATTGAGTAAAGTAAAAGCTGAATATGTAAGCGAAGCGAATTAAAGAATTCATTCACTACTTCCCATTCACATGCAGATGTTCATCCATTTCCAGGAAAGCAGGACTTCATAATGGCTACTTGGAAAAACAAATGAACACCATCCCCATCCTTCTTCTTTTCCCCTGCTTTTATTGCTGAGCATGACACCATAAGGTATGGGATATCCCTTTGGCCAGTTTGGACTTGCTTTTTTGGCTGTGTCTCCTCACAAGTTCTTGTGCACCCCCAACCCACTCACTGACAGGACAGCTTCAAAAACCCAGAAGGCCTTGATGCTATGCAAACGCTGCTCAGTTACTGCTTAAATACTGGTGTGCTAACAACACTGTTTTGGCCACAAATACAAAACATAACACCATAAGAACTGATATGGTGATGATTAACCCCATCCCAGCCAAGGTCAATATAGTGGTTTGACTTTTGTTATTGTAGCTTTTGTTGTTGTTGTTGTTGGTTTCCAGATGTACTGTGTTCTTTAGAATTATCATAGTAGCTTAGGACTATAACATTTGAGAGCTATTCATCATCTGCTCAGCCCCATCCCCTTGAAAAAGGTTCAATTCTATTATTTCTATTTCCATTCTCCTTTCAAAACTGACAGTGACTTTTGCTACACCTTACTAAACATCTAACTATGCAGAAATGCAAAATGGAAAGCAAATATAAAAGACTCTGCGAGTTCAGCATCTGTAAGGATTCTACATTTCCAGCCAGAAACCACCCAAAGTGCAGAAAAACATTTAAATAGTTTCAGCTGACAGGCTAAAGGTCTGTCAAACAGTTCCAGTGGTACCGTCAGGAACAGCAAGAGAATGTAATGTAGAAATGTAGAAGCATTACTTGAGCAAAGTACGTTTTTTTTTTAAGAATCTGATTTCAAAATATCTCTCAGCAGACTTCCTTTTATATAGTTCTGAATTACATGGATTAATTTTGGACTCCAATTTCCATGCCTCTTGGCAACTTGTATACCATTCTGATACTTAGCCTTGAGTTGATTCCCTATAAACTCATTGAAAAATCATAACAAACAATGCAAAATTAGATCTAAACTTTGGCTCCCAGGTAAAATCAGTTATGTCTACATTATTTGTAGCAAATATTCAAATAATTATTTGAATAAAGGTTCAGAAACATTTGAATAAAGGTTCAGAAATCTTTTTCTATCTAGACAACTGCTTTTACAATTTTCCTCTTTCTACCTTCAGAAATGTTTCTTCTATTGCCTTGGCTGAAATTTATAATTTCTTGTCATATCTGTAACAGATAAATTTTTCATTTGATATCTTTCTGGAGTCTTCTCTTCTCTAGATTAAGCCATTGTATTCTATTCAAACTGTTCTTCTAGAAAACATGACAACTTCTAGGCCTCCAATCTCAACTCTTGGACCCTAGTGCCCAAAACAGAGCACATCAGTAAAACTAAAAATTTAAAACATTGCATGGATAAGAAAAATAAAATAAAACAGAGAATTATTTCAATTTCCTATACATTTTCCTGCAATAGTTAAATCTTGAATTATTAACAGTTCTTTTATTAGACTTTTAAAATTTCATTTATAGTAATTGTTATGGTAAGACAAACCATAAGACTGACAGAGGTCAGGCTGCTCCAGTTTTAAGCCCCCAGATTCAGCTAGAAGCAAGGCTGAGCATGTAATCCCTGTAGATATAAACACAAATCCATGTATACTACACGTATATACTGATTTAGGTGGGGGCCACACAAAGCACTCACATGAACACAAAGACCACCAGTGGCCTCATCCTGTGCCCCTCTCTAGCTGAGCAGGATGAAGGTCTGAAATGCAAATATATACATATGTACAATGTGGATCCCTCCAGCAGCTGGGTTCAGACACCCCCTCTGCTGAGTAGCTGCCCCTGGATCCCAGGCTCCCCATTTTGTAGCACCTGGACATGCAAGCTCCCAGGGCTGCAGCCCCACTCTAGTTGCTCATATTGAGATCCTCTCCATCCTTCCCTCCCTTTCTCCCTCCATCCCTCTCTTCTATCCCTGCATACTTATAAACAGAGATGACTGGAAGTTGGGAATGCCCCAATTTCCAGTATTCAGCCTCCTTCTCTATGCATTACTGCTTACTATGCATTACTGATGCACACATATATGGGTCTTGCACCTAGACACCCCAGACCCTATGGTCTCTTCCAGTATGGACTATGACTTTCCACGTCCCTCCACAGCCAGCTCCTGTTGTGGTCCCATCCTTAAAGACACCCACCCCCATGGCTTCCTGGACACTTCATCTACTAACCAGTTAATCTGGTTTGACCTTTGCTAGCAATCACTCTCACCTGCACACCCACAATCACTCCAGTTGCTGGCAGTATGGATACATAGGCTCCTATGATACAAAGCTAAAGTTGCTAGCACTTGATTTACACTCACTTTGGTCCTCCCAGCTTCCGGAATCCAGCCGCATGTGCCTGACAGCCCATGTTTCCAAACCCGTTGCTGGCACTCAGACTGCTCTACACATAGGTACACACAAAATAGAGAGACTCTCACCCAGGAAAAGAGCTAGAAATGGAATTCAATATGAAAACAACACAGGCTACAGTAATGAAAGGCAGACAAGTATATTGACCAGATTAGATATGCCCAAACTTCACAGGGAATCATCTTTTTTGATTTAAGTTTGTTTAATTTTTTTTCTTTTTCCTTTTTAGCTTCCTGTAATTTGTTTTCAGTGTTTTATCAGCACTGAGAATCTGTACTGTGCAGATGAGTACTGATTCTTTTGAATTCTTTCTGTATGAATGAGTGTATCATCACTTTCTTTTCAAGCACACTCACTGGGGATAAATATATTTCATGCAATAATATATTCAGTAGTTAATTTTTGCTAGAACCAGGAGACCAGCATGAAACAAAAACATTTTCATAACATCTTCCAAGAAATGCCTCTCACTGTCAAACGATAGCTTATAGGAGAGTGATGAATCCCATCCTCACTGATGTGGATCAAAGTACAACTTCAAGACTGGTAAATAAAATTATCTCAATGGTTACATATTTCCTGATGAGAATTGTCCTACTCTCTGTGGTGACTGTTTCAATACTTTGTGTTAAAAATCAATGCCAGATATTTGTCTGGCATGTTTTCAATTTTTTTTTTACTTTATTGTTTTTCATTAGGGAAATTCTCTGGCCTGTGTAGATAGTTAAACATTCCTTATAGTTGGAAAATGACCCTTAATTGCAAATGTGAACTTTCATTCTTTTCAAGATCTCTCAACATTGTTTTTTCTTTTTCCCAAGTCAGCCGCTCCTATGCATTTACATTATGTATCACATTTTATAATATTTTTTTCCATCATTTTACTTCTAATTTCTTTACTTAAATAAATAAACAAAAGATACTGTGGAATAGCTTCAACAGCAAAATGTGCAACAGTGTAATTACTTCGTATATCTCAAATATGATACTTCTGTTGATGCATCGTGCAATGTTATTTGCCTTTCTATAACAGTCTCTCAGTTTATGGTCCCCTCTATTTCCTATGTCTTGTTCTGCTTTTCAACTGTAATTGAAAGCGGTAGAATATGGAATAATTTCATCTGAGCTGCATCAGAGACGATGGTAAAATGTTAAAAGCCTTCTTAAATTAAAACAAACAAACAAACACACAAAAATTGCTTTCTTCTTACACCATACTTAATTTATTGTTTAAAAAAATATAAAATAAAATAAAATAAAATAAAATAAAATAAAATAAAAAGCCTAACATGGATGGTTACTCATCATTTTATGTGAACAATTCTGACATTTATGGATATTAAACACTTATAAATAAAATGTGAAGCCTTGCCTAACATTTCTCTGCTATCTTTTTACAAATGGAATAGTTTAGATAGATGTCCTTCTATCCATCCTTATTTCTCTCCTTTAAAAAACAAATATATACAATAGCTAAAATCAAATTATAACCCCTATACTCAAACAGGCCATGGTGTTTGCTGAGTTATGCATTTTCCAGATGGGCGGAGTGATGATTTGATTACTGTATGGTGCAGTTATTTTGAGCTTCCTAAGCAAGCATCTGAAGGTTTGTTATATATATTTATTTGTTTGTTTGTTTTTTACTAATTTACTAACTAGACCCGGAGTAGAAAGTATTCACGTTAAATAATGGGGAAGAAGAGTGGCATTTTGTATCTGCATTTTATCTCTGGATATCTCAGGATATTGAATTTATACTGCATAACCTTCCCTGATTTGATTGATTTTATTCAAGGCACAACTTTAAAAACAGAACTGATAGTAATTAATAATTGTCTGTCCCAGTAAGGAATTGTTGTTAATTTGCATGTAAGGGTGGTTTTCTGTTTTGTTTTTGTTTTATTTTCTGTTTCCCATGCTGTATGTTTAAATTGGTGTCATTTATGTTATGTGAAGTTTAAAGCTAAAGTGCTCACCTCACCAGCAAGTTCACATGAATAGCCCCTTGAAAATTAAACTGCATTTGAGATAACTTTTTGTTTGTTATATCATGAAAAATAAGGCTGAATAAATATCTTCTGCCTGGAGACTAGAAGACAGTATGAAAAATAACATTTCAAATGCCTTGAAGTGATACTGAAATTGAGTTCTTAGGAAAGTAAATATGACCTGAACGCATCTCTTTGAGGAGTAGGAAATTTTCCATAGCTCTTAAACCAAGAATATTCTGCACCCCCCACCCCCATTATCATGGAAATTAAGAATTATATTGAACTTTTCATTATCAATGAACTTTAAATCACATATCAAAAGATACATGAATCAAAACTTAGAATTATAATCTGCAATATTAAGGCTATAATGTTTATAATATATATTTACTAATACAGTAAAATGTCTAACCATATTTTCTTTTTTCTTTCTGTTACACAGAAATATGTGTTATCTATGATTTAATTCTCTATCGTTATTATAATGCACTGGGACTAATGTTTGTTATGATCCCAGTAAAAATGGCACCCAGATTCTGAAATATATTAGAATACCACTTATTGTAGTTAATGCTAGAAGGAAATGCTTCTGGAGGGCAGACTTTGGCCTGTTAAGGAAACTGGTTGGAGGAGTCCCTTGGGAGGCAGTCCTGAAGGGCAAAGGAGTCCACGAAAGCTGGACACTCTTCAAGAAAGAAATCCTAAAGACACCGGAGCAGGCCATTCCCACATGCTGAAAGATGAGCTAGTACAGAAGAAGACTGGCCTAGCTGAACAGAGCACTGTGGCTAGAGCTCAGGAAGAAAAGGTGGGGCAGGAGGACTAGAGAGGACCATTGGAGGAAGGGGCAGGAGGACTACAGAGATGTTGGGAGGCTGTACAGGGATAAAATTAGAAGTGCCAAATCCTAGCTGGAGCTCATTCTGGCTATTGCTGCTAAAAACAATAAAAATGTTTTTATAAATGCATAAGAAAAAGAGGACTAAGGAGAATCTCCAACCTTAATTGGATTTGGGGAGAAAGAATGACAAGAGGTGAGGAAAAGGCTGACATTATTTCTACCAGCAAGCAAAAGAATGTTCACATAATAAAATGCTGCTTTTCTTTAAGCTTAATACACGCAGGTGGCATAACACTAATAAGAGGTGGGAGCTGCCTGAAGGCTTCTCCATCAAGTTTAGCTGGCTGAGCTTAACCTGAATCACAGAACAAATCTGATGGCTAAGCTACACATGTGCACAGCACAGCAGAAGTTTGCACGTATCCAGGTTAACTTACATGGATCACTAATTTGTGTGGATCACTAACTCCTTGACACACAATGGTCTTCTGGTTAGGATCACTACAATTGTATAGGGAAAAAAAATATTTTAAACAAGTCAATACCTCCTAGAAACTTCTGATTTGTCCACACGATTTCTGTTAGAAATTAAAAATAATAACAATAAAAAATATTAATGATCCCACAACCAAACTTTGAAAACATAGCTGCTTTTTAAAGTCCGTCTCTTCTATACAGTCTTCAGTTCTGCATGTTGCATTAGTCATATTCATTTCTTAATTTATTTCTTTATAGACTATATTTCATATGATACTTATTTCATATGATAATAGCAAATGACAGTAATTTAAGTAAGAAGGTTATTGAAGACTTTTATCTTTATACTCTCTCTCTCTCTCTCTCTGTTGCTGGTATTTGCTTCTATTGCTTCTATTATTGTTAAACATTAGGTGTATATATGTTTTAATACTTCCTAGATAGAAGCAATCACAATGTCAAGGACTCTTTCCTTAACTTATTGCCATAATTACTGTAAAGTAGCTAAAATTAAGTCTGCAATTAAGCTAAGGAACTGGAAAAAGTACAAATTATGAAACCATGTGGTTTTTTTTTGCCTGTAATAATCTCTAGATTGGTCAAAGTTGTATTTCCTTTGGCTAGTAGTGAACTCTGAGATGTCAAGAGAACAGTTTGGTTTAGAAATACTACATGCGTTACTGCTACTGTAGGGGTACACAAGATTTCAGGTGTGGCGGTTTCACGCTGCTATGCAGCTGAACTCCACCACAACTGCTTTCACACTTCCCCTCCTTGAAGAAAACAGGAGAGGAAAATACGATGGAAAGGGCTCAAGGGTTGAGATAACAACAGGGAGGTTGCTCAACAATCATCGTCATGGACAAAACAGACTTGGTATGGGGAGATTAATAAAATTTATTATCTATTACTAACAAGCTAGAGAAGTGAGAAACTAAATCAAACTAAAAACACCTTCCCCCCATCCACCTTTTTCTATGTTCTCTCCTTGAGCAGCGCAGGGGAATGGGAACTGGTGCTGTGGTCAATCCATAACATTTCGTTTCCACCACTCCTTCATGGTCACTCTCTGACTTTCCTCCAATGTGGGGTCCTTCCATGGGATGCCATCCTTCCTGAACTGATCCTGTGTGGGCTTCCCACAGGCAGCAGCTCTTCAATGATTGCTCCAGTATGGGTCTGTATCATGAGGTCCATCCCCCAGGAGCAAACTGCTCCAACCTGGGTCCCCCATGGGCAGCAGCTCCCCCCAGATCCCCTGCTCCTGCATGGGCTCCTCTCCGTAGGCCACAGCCTCCTCCAGGCCACATCCACCTGCCCCACCAGGGGCTCCTCCATGGGCTGCAGTGTGGAGATTTGCTCTGCCATCGTACCCCATGGGCTGCAGGGGGACAGCCTGCTCCACCATGGACCTCTCTACAGGCCACAGGGGAACTTCTTCTTTGGCACCTGGAGCACATGTTCCCCCTCCTTCTTCCCTGACCTTGGGACCCTCAGGGCTCTTTCTCTCACATTTTCTCACTCCTCACTCTCCCAGCTGCTGTTGTGCAGTATTTATTTTTCCCTTTCTTAAATTTGCTCTCACAGAGGTGCAACCAATATTGCTCACTGGCTTAGCTCTGCGCAGTGGTGGGTCCTTTTGGAACTGGCTAGATCTGGCTTTGATCTGACAGGGGGCAGCTGCTGGGCTCCTCTCACAGAAGCCACCCCTGCAGCCCCCCTGCTACCAAACCTTGCCATGTAAACCCAGCACATCAGGGGCAAAAATAAAAAATAAATAAATAAATAAATAAATAAATATTAAAAAAAAAAAAAAGTTGGATGAATGTTCAATAAAATCCTTTTGCAACATCAGCATTTCCAGAAACTAGAGTTACAATGAATTTCAGTTCCATAAGCTAAAGTCTAAGTTCTATATATACTAAATGAAATGAGATAGATGGTTTAGATAAGTTGCAGAGCAGTTAACTCACTGACATGCAAAAGGTTTCTAGGAGAAGCTAATGGAAAACAGCACTTTCATGTCTTTATTCAGGTGATTCATAGTATATCAGTAATTCAATGTATATTAATATATCAGTGATTACTCTTTGCTTTAAACATAAATGTAAAGTTGGACTTAAAATTGCTACTACTATACACTTTCCCTGATAATTTAAAAATATTATTTAGTATTTAAAAATATCTTATAAAATGTATACTTTGTAAAGACAGTATTAAATATCCAGATCTTTGTTGTCAGCTTTGGTACTCTGACAAAGTTTCTTCAGCAAACGTGAAAGGATGTTGTATTCCAAAGTTATTATTATTGTACGAAATGGAGAAACAAATGACTAGAAAGGCAGCGTATGTAGAAATGTGAGTCCATAGTCTAGTGGTAGGAGAGATTGGATTCTAGTAGATTTCTTTGTTTGGTAGGTTTTGTTTACATTATTCATTATTACTATTATTATTAATATTTATTTATTTATCCACATTTTTGCATTGAAACAACTATGGGTACATTTCTTTCATTAAATTACATCTCATCTACGTGCTCTTCACAGGCTCTATTAGTAAGTTTTAGTACAGACTAGAATAAATGCTATTGCCAGTGTACAAGTGTAGCAGTGAGTTTCTGCTGTTTCTTTTGTTGTTGTTGTACTACGTACTGATATAGCTGTGCCAGCAGAACTTTGTAATATAAACCAAGCCTCAGGCTCTCAATCTGCAGCTGACCTAGTACAATGTTGTTGCAATGTATTCTTGAAACTTTGTGGTTCCTCTACAGGTACATCTGTGGTATTACAGGTTCTAGGCATAGCCTAGGGCTACTTTTTACTTTCTAAATTCAGCACTTTTAATATATCATAACAGTCTTCCCTTCATATGTGAAATAAAATGTTCAGATAACCACTGAGATGCTTCACTTTTAAAGTTTACCATTATTTTTCAACCCCAGAGACACTAATTCCTTGGACATACTTTAAAAAATCTCTAGTGTACTTTCTGTTTCACTTCTGTACTTCTCCCCTTGTGTCAGAAGGAAGGGGTATATATAAATTATATTTTTTTTGTAGTTCCCATTCAAGACATCTTTGAAAGATTTATAATTATTTTTTACTCAGTAAAGCTGAAATAAAACTTCTAAATAACTTCTAAGCATCTACATGAAGTGTAGCCAGGGTAAAACAGTTCTTCATACGTATCAATTTCTCCATACCTCCCTCTCCCCCTCCCCCCCCCCCTCCACACACACACACACCAGAAATGACTAGAAAGGACTAGACCTTAAAAAAATAAATAAATCTGTAGATGAAAACATCAGTGATCTGTGAAATACTTTGATCCCTTGAAGCAACACATTTCAATAACATTTTGAAATAATCAAACATATTCTGACCAGCTTTAGACTGTGCATTCTATAGGTATTTAAAATATTCAGCTGTGGACTTTCTGTTACCTTTAAATTCTGATTTTCCTCAAGATAAAGCAATAAAGTTAAATACCTTTATAATCCTGTGCTGAATGATGTGCTATTTGAGATAATCATAGGATAGAAATAGTCCTAACTATTGTGTAATTTTGCATTTAATTTCACAGTTAATATATCTCACTACCTGAGTTGGTTTGAAACATTCCTACTACCATAATAATTCAAGACAATGAGTGATATACAACAAAGCAATTATAATATTGCTGAGCTGGATATTAAATATAACATTTCTTCCAAATACAAATATGAGAAGAAATGTTATATTTCCTCTCCTCTCCTCTCCTCTCCTCTCCTCTCCTCTCCTCTCCTCTCCTCTCCTCTCCTCTCCTCTCCTCTCCTCTCCTCTCCTCTCCTCTCCTCTCCTCTCCTCTCCTCTCCTCTCCTCTCCTCTCCTCTCCTCTCCTCTCCTCTCCTCTCCTCTCCTCTCCTCTCCTCTCCTCTCCTCTCCTCTCCTCTCCTCTCCTCTCCTTATGGAAGTTCAGAGCAAATGCAAGTGTAACTGATGGGATGTGTTTTGGCCACATGTTCTATACATCAGAAATGAAACAAAAGTATCTCAAGGTTCTCCTTTTAAAAATGGTAGACTGAAACCATAAACTGTATTATTTGAGCCCATCTCTGTTTTTATTTACTCCTTCTCCTTCTCCTTCTCCTTCTCCTTCTCCTTCTCCTTCTCCTTCTCCTTCTCCTTCTCCTTCTCCTTCTCCTTCTCCTTCTCCTTCTCTTCTCCTTCTCCTTCTCCTTCTCCTTCTCTCCTTCTCCTTCTTCTCCTTCTCCTTCTCCTTCTTCTCCTCCTTCTCCTCCTTCTTCTCCTTCTCCTCCTTCTTCTTCTTCTTCTTCTTCTTAGTTCCAATGTCTATAAATTACATAAACATACTTGTTCACCAAGTAGATTTTGAAAAAATAAGATAAAATAAAATAAAATAAAATAAAATAAAAAAATATAAAATAAAAAAGTAACATAGGTGAAGATTACACTTCCACTGTTTGCGTAACACGCAATAAATCTTCATAAGGGCATATAATGAACAATTAATTTAAAAGAAAATGTCAAAGAGGAGTATTGAGTGATTTAGGCTTTAAATCCAAAAACATTGTGTGATTATAAAATTAATTACTGAATTAAAATGCAGAGACATGTTAGGACAAACCAAAGTCATACAAGAAACCTCAGCTTTGACATTTCCTATGTTCTGAGTGCTAACACTTTCAAGCCTTCTATTCTCTCAATTCATGTGCTTGTATTGTGTACATGTTATTTACATACTTCTAAAATAATGTGTTTTCTAAAAATTGTGAAGCTGAAATTAGCTCATTTCTAAAATTGTTGAATTTATGCGAATTTCTCAGACTGAGCTAATAAAAAAGCGATGTGTATATATAGAGAGGTAGATATACATACAGACAGGGTCATTCTGTCTCTAGTGCACATAAATTATCTTTGAATTATATTAGCCCCTTATATGGAAAAAATAACCAGATGGTTTGAATAAGGAAAACCCTATAGTTCTGATGAATTTAATCAAGAGAACTAAGTAAGTGAGAACTTAGAGGAAAAGGACAGTTTCCAAGAGACAAAGGCCAGCATTGCAAATAATCTAGAAATTGGGGAATTGGGGTGTGTGGGGGGGGGGGGGGGCGGGGGGGAACCAAAGCCTAAATAACTTTCATGCTTTCAGTAATTTTTAAAAGTCTATAATTGTTTCACAATAATATCTGCCAAAATGACTACACTGTAATAGATTAGTTTGTAATAATAACTATATAATTGTATCACTATTTCTAAAAAGATAGACCTGTTGATTCCCATACTTATTAAAAAACAAAAATTAGTGAATGCTAAAATAATTCCTTAAAATGATAATTCATTGTCTTTGCCATTGTAATAAAGTATTATAGCTTACAAAATTAGTTTTTATATGGCAAAGGAAGGAAAATGTCTAAGAAAATGATAATTTATCATTAAAACATTGTCTTTTACATTAAGTATATCTAAATTCAGATAGACTAGACTTTTTTTTTTTTTTTACTTTTTTTTATTATTTTATTTTACTACATGTTAAAGTAAGGAGTAGGGGGAACCAAAAAGGCCAGAGGAAATAAAATTCAGTATAATAAACAATTTTTCCCTAGGCTCAAAGCACAGAATAGAAAAATATTACAAGGAAAATAATTTAATTTCCACAGTGAAAGCAATACTGAAAATATTTTTCTCTTTTTAGTGCTATAGGAAACATAATACTTCTTGATTACAAAATTTAGATATTATTTAAAAAACAATAGTTCACAAAATATTTACATGTCCTTTAAGTTTGATTTACTTTGCAAAACCTGTTTTAATACTTTTTAATGTACTTTCTGGTACCAACTATTTTGCTTGTTCTTAGCTGGGATGCAAAACTGCCAGTTATATTTAAACTTATTTTACTATGTTGGCAAAAGAAGATACATGATTTTGTCTCTATTTGTCTAAAGATACTTGCAAGCATACATACAGGTCTCTATTTTTCAGGTAATAGAGACAGATATAATTTAGGTTTGTACATTGAAGAGAATATTCAGGATTTTCTATTAGCTCAGTTATTGTATGACCTCTTTTCTTATCTAGTTTAAGTTTCTCCATTAAAAAGATAAGGGTAAAGCAGTACATTGACTTTACAGTGTGTTGTGCACGGCTATACTCTTACACAATTACCATCAATGAATGCCTAGTTAAAAAATTAGGGGCTGCAGAGACCCCAGGTGATGATTGAGGTAATATTCGTGCAGTCCCACCTGGCTTCCAGAGGACCTCCTGCAACCAAAGACTTTTTGTACAAGGCTTTTTTAGGAAAAAAGTCCACCTGATAAGTGTGGAATGAATATAAGCAAACCAACAATATCTCATTTCAAAGAAAATTTCTTTTCAAGCAGGCTAAGATGACATCTTAGAATTTTATCAGTAGAAGTCATATTCTGGAGCTTTAACTTGGGCTAAATGTTAAATAAATCACTTTTAGGAGCATTCATCAAGACATATCCAAATACAGCAGTAGTTAAGACGTATTTATACTATTTCTGAATAGCTCATACTTCTCTATTGAGGGAACAGTTCTCATGTTACATACTGAATAAGTCCTCATTATAAACTTTCACTAATATCTACTACAGTAAAATAAAAACAGAACTTCTGTAAGGTTTTGTTTTGTTTTGTTTTGGGGGGAAGGGGGGGGGGGGGGAAGATAGAGGGAGGGTGGAAGGGGGCAAAATGCATATTTTTAACCCTACCATTAAGCAGGCTATCACTGTCCCAGCTTCCAAACTGGAAGATTTTAGAGAAGATAAGCACAGTAAGGGGAAGTTTTCTTCTGGCAATAGAAACCAGAAAAAATAATTTATGGTTTAATGAATAATAAATGACTTGTCCACATTGTTTTTCTTCCCTTGGTAAAAATGCGGGCCCTATATATAAAGTTATGAAATCAGAGGTTTGGATCTCAGAGTCTTTCAGCTTCATTAGATTTGTTTTATGGTTTGTTTTATTTTTATGTATTATGACCTTAAAGAGAATGAGAATCATATGAGAAAAATACGTATTGACTTTGCTAGCAAATTGGGTCTGCTTTGACAGATGACCTTAGAAATTAGTACACTTCCACAGCAAGCAGAAATATTGAATTTTTTTTATAGAAATAAGTTTATACTTAATTACTTTAGTGAAAGTAAAACTGTCATTTCTTGTTGCTAGATATAACATAATTTTCTCATCTCTTTATTAAGAATATCAATCTTGTGACAATTTTTAGTTAAAATCATATTATTTTAATTTTGCCTGCACATTTTGGTTTATTAATAAATATATGTTTCATTTTTCAGTTACATTAGTATTTTACACTCAAGAGTGCAAATGTAGAAAGTTTAAATCAAAATCTTCTGGATGGAATTTAAATAAATGAACAAAGTATTCAGTGAGTTAAGCTTCCAGAAATCTCCTTAATTGTATTGAGATGGACTACAAAATACTTGATCATATGGATAGCTTCAACTCGACCACTAAACCTCCTGTTTTCACACAACATCTCAATTTCATAAACTATTATTTTACAGAATGATTGTGAAAGGAAATACATGACAATATTTATTTATTTATTTATTTATTGTACTACGAATTACAGAGAAACAGCAGTAACTTGATAAGTTTTTTTTTCAACATATTTCTGTTTGCTACTTCTTTAATTTTTATCTTTTTACTAAATGTTTCAGAAGTTAATATTCATGGTGAACATAAGGTGATTTTTTTCAGCAACTTCAATACAGCAACTGATAAACAAACAAACAAACAAACAAACAAACAAACAAAAATAAAGTTTTGTGTAACATGCTATTATTAATACCATTAATGAAGTGTTTAAGATCTTTCCTGTGTAGGAAACAACCTTTAATGAAAATGCTAGCATGACTTCTGGCATAAGTTTTGAAACCTAGCTAACATATTATTATGGAATATCTCTAAATCCGATTAAAATTAGAAATAGCAGCTCATGAACTATTCCTAGTTTAAAGACATTTTTTTTATTTGTTTGTTTTCTCAGTGTCTATTTCTCATTCTAGAAGTAACAAATAATCATTCAAGAAAACAATCCATTTTTGTGGTGTCTGTAGGGGTAAAAAGATCTCTATCTCGCAGCAAAATACTATGATTAGTCTTAATTTTCTTCTTCATTCAGATAAACACAGTGGCTGAGGGTCCAATGTGTCAAGAAATTATTTCTAAACATGGTGAAAAAATGAATCAAACCTTTGAAAGTAGTACTTTCCTACAAAATGACTACTGGTCTGGATGAATTACCTGTGACCTAAGAGTATGTATCTGTTACCTCACATAATAATGGGTTGATGTACCCATTATAACAGCATTAAATTAGCTTAAGATACCATTGTTAAGTTCATTGTACTTTTGAATAAATAGTGTTAATATCTGAAAATGAGTAAGGCCTATCCATTAGCATGAAGTATGTTAATAATGAAAGAACTTAATGAAGTTCATTCTTAAAGTTTAAAACTGGATTTATCAGTCTTCTGAGCACTTCCATGACACATATCTAATTTCCTGATATCTGCACACACATATACATATACACATATATACATATGTATATATATACATATATACCTATTCATTTGTTAAGTCCAGAAAGACAATTTCTTTTCTTTGTCTGTGATTATTTTTTATAATGACATAGTTATGTCATCCAGAACTAAGTGAGAAAAGGGGACAGAGAAATTAATCGGTTCAGGAAAAAAAAAAAAAAAGAAAAGAAAACAGAAAACACTGATAACATCAGAGAATAATGCATCCTTATACATTTTCTAATGTAATTATTTGCTCATAAGTATAAAAGATAGCAATTAAAATTTCTTTAACTTCATTCTGAAGTTTCAAGTTTCTCGATGTTATTTTCATTCTGTCTTTCAGAGCTAGAGTTTTTAGACCAGTTATTTTATTTTGTTTCTCTGATGGCTTACTCAATTTATAATATATTTACTACACAATTCGACAATGAAAAATAAAAATAAATTTAACACTGGAAAATATATTTACCTTTTTTAAAACTGTAAATTAAGTTCCTACTGTTTAGCTATTATATTAAGAAACCATTACATTTACAAATGTCCATGCATACACATGGATCATAGATTAATTTTTAGTTTGCTGAAATATTTTTTCACCATTACAAATACACTTATTATGTGCCTATATTCCCTGGAATAGCCGTGACCACTCTTTGGGGAAAACAAGGTTATTGTTATACTCCTTGGTTTCAGAACAGAGAAAAGTATTACATTTCGTAATACAAAGTAGATCTATTACGGTCTCTTAAAGTCTCTTGACGATCTACAATTACGCAAACATTTACAGCATTAAGATGCTTAGAACTTATGCATAAACTTTGTCTGGATTCACATGTACTGAACATCATCATCAACATGTCAGTGTTTGTGCATTTATGTCCACTTAACGGATAGAGGACTTTGTAAAATGTGCCTTGAGGAGGAAAAGACACCAATATTTCTACCCCAACAGGTCAATAGTTAGATTCTCTAGCTGATGATTACGAAGCTTGAGCTCTTATACTGGGGAGGACACCTCACACAACCTGATGAGCAGGAGTGCAGGAAACAGACTTCAGGCATCAGAGGGACAGTTTGTGTAGAGAGAGTCCACTGCACAGCACAGCACATCAATTGAAGTTGATGTGCCACAGGACTCTTCCCACCTAGGTGAAGATTTACACACCTTGTTAAAACACCATTTCATATTCCAGAGCCCCATGGGGATTTGTATTTAGTTTTCATGGAGCAACCCGTGCTGTTTTCTACACAAAATTGGGTGGAGTATAGAAAGTTAACAAAATGACAGTAATAAAAAGACTAATACATTGTTCAACATGACTGGATTGTCAATATTTTATTAAAAGAAAATAAGTCTTCGATAGACATTTGCAATTTTATATAACTACCTTATTTAAAAGCATTTTGCGGGCTTCCCTGTGAATTAATTTATTCTGGAAACCTTGCAAGAATGACCCAATTATGTCAGGGAATAAACATACATATTAAGTAGCTATTCCATATGTTTTCATCCTGTTATTTTACATCATTATCCAGCATGCACTAAAACAACTGTTTGTTGTGAAGGCATTATGAGTTCCAAACAGATGAAGAGATGTCACATTTAATTTTTTTTCCTCATTGTTTTAAAAGGATGAATATAGAAGGTGAGAAATTTAAAAGCAATTTTTATGGGAAAAAAGTTGAAAATTTAAAATGCCTCTTACAAGTCTGGATCTTTTACTGGCAGTATGATGAAAATGCTGTTGTTTTATTAAAAGTTATATACGTTATCTAACTACTTCCTAATATGTTATTGAAAACTTTTATCTTAACGAATTTTTAACTTTTTTAACAAGGTTAATATTTACCAGATTGACCAGGTGATATTTCCTGGTAAATACAATGCTTCATATCTAAATCAGAATAAATATTTATATACACTGCAATTTGCTGACTTTTTTCATTAGCCTGACTGCTTTACTAACAACAAACAAACAAACAAACAAACAACAACAACAACAAAAAACACTCTAAATGAAAAGGTTATATTTTTTCACACCTTTGGGCATTAAAACTGTGAATTACACATATAGGTGAAATTAATCAAGTTTCAGTGGCTTTCTAATTGAGGTATTTGTCTTGTTTTGTTTCCTACCTGTGTATGTGTCTGTGAGGAATATGGAAAGGGGTAGCAGTAGCCTCAATAGCAAAATTAAAATTTAGGATTTTTTTTCCCTTTTTTTTTTTTTTTTTTACTTAATCATAATTTCACTGAAACATTGTGAATATCCTGTTATTCCAACTGTTTTTGTTCCTAAAGAGGATTGTTATTATAGCTTCTGAAATCATGGAAATAAGCTTGAGCTTCTTGAACATATCCAGTGTTAAGATGATCTCTGAAACTTTTGCTACAGACTAGGAGTTTTATAATGTGAAGATAGTCCTGATACACTACTGCATTCCATAACCATTCAAAGGTAGAGAGTTAAAAATAAACAGATAGGTAAAAGACAGCTATTGGCATACACCCCAACAATAAATACATTTTATAATATAATCAATGTTTCATCTGTTATGTGCCATTGGAAATACCTTCAATAATATACTTAAAATTCTACATAATTAAAATTCCAGAAAATATTCATTTTCCCTTTTCTCAGCCGTTTCTGTATATTCCCTGAAAATGGGGCTCACTCTTTTATACATAAAGCTTATATTTACCTGAAAAAAAATATATATAAATAAATAAATAAAAATTAATAGTGAATCAAGTGAATTACCAAGTATTTTAAAATGAAGAATAAAATTGATTGAGACTCCAGTCTTACCTCTGTTAGCCCTCTTAATAATGCTTGTAGGCCCATGAAGATTTGACAGGGATGGCCAGGAATGATAACAATGAATCAAAACAATGATGTGGACTATGAATAAAATAAAAGTGTTTTGTAATCAATACAATATGAAGGGCATATAAAACCTGTCATTTCAAAGAGGCTAAGTGACATGTCAGTGACAAAATGGGTCACGCTAAAATGTATTTCAGTTCAAAAGCCAGTTCAAGCTTAAAAACAAGGAGCTACTCAGCAGGCAAATGCATCTGAGTTACTCTGAATTTGAAAATGGACATTCTTTGTTTTGCAGTATTTTGTTTTGCTTTTTAGAGGAAAGAAATATCCACTTAAAACAACCTCTATCATTACAGAGAAATAAGTGAAACTGGAGATTGACACATGAGAGTTTGTAATCCATTACTTCAGGGGAAAAGAAAAAAAAAAAAAAAGAAAAAAAAGAGAGAGAGAGAGAAATGAAGAGCTTTATCAGGTTTCTTTGGTAAGAGCCACAGGAATCAATTCTAATTCAGTTGTTTACTGAAGAGGACACATGCCTGCTGGGAGGCAATCCCAGCTAATAGGAATTTCTGACATCTGTAGTGTTTAAATATATTGTTGAAATGTGTTTTTATGACAGTTCACTAACACACTTAGTTTACTAAGTTTAGAACTGTATTTCAGTAAATGCAAATGTATTATTTGATAATTAAAAATATGCTATTGTATTTCTTTTAATCTACTTTTAATTTAGTTATTTAATCTAATATTTGAAAGCCACATTATGTTTTTCCCCCAAAATCATTATTTTTAATGCTATTCCACGTCTTCTCTGGACTGCCTGGTTTCTTGTCTATCTTCTGGCTATATATATACATGTACATATCTTTCTAGTTCAGTATCTTTGAGCACTACTAGGAATTGTCAGACCTGTCAAACTTCTCATAGAATTTTCTTTAATAAACCAGATAAAAACTTCACCTTCTGTTTCTGTAGTCCAATTTATAAAGCAAAAATGATGACCCAGAAAAAAAAAAAATAATTTAAACAGTTATAATTTTTCCTCCACTTCTAGTTAGGTAGCGTGGTTAAAACGTATATGATTAAAACAGTAATAGACATTTTAGTTACATTAATTAATCAACAGCATTCTTATAAAAATGACACTAAAAACTTCTAATATGTTTAAGCCTAAACATATGAGAAAGTGCAGTTTTTGTAAAAAAAAAAAACACACCACAAACAAACAAATATTACCTTTTCTTAAATAAGTATTTAAAATATTTCAATTTCAAATGTTTAGTTTTGGTTTACTGAAATGCTCTGGGCAAAATTGATGATGATGATGATGATGATGATACAAAGAAGAACATATAATACTCCCTTTTGACATTTAATTGTTGAAAGAAAAGCATAGGTTCTCAGGAAACTTCTCCTATAGATTATATATCAAGACAGCACATCTGATTCTAGAGTAATAAAAGGATTTGCAAGGGAAATATAAACCCTGAATCATGTTTTCCATAAAGATGTGTTTCCAGAGTAATGACAGAGAAAATGCATTTTTTTAAATATATTTGCTACCTTTTCTGGATCCTAGTTGAAATAGGAGTCGGAGTCACAGTTTCAGACATACATTTCTCAATTATTGCCTGAATTATTATGAATATTATTATATGATCTTTGTTTTACATGAAAATACAAGAATTATTGTGCGGGTTAGGACTGTTCTAAACATTTCAGGGAAAGGGAAAGGGAAAGGGAAAGGGAAAGGGAAAGGGAAAGGGAAAGGGAAAGGGAAAGGGAAAGGGAAAGGGAAAGGGAAAGGGAAAGGGAAAGGGAAAGGGAAAGGGAAAGGGAAAGGGAAAGGGAAAGGGAAAGGGAAAGGGAAAGGGAAAGGGAAAGGGAAAGGGAAAGGGAAAGGGAAAGGGGCTGCTATAAAACTATGCTAGTGTAAGGTGATGTTTCCATGAGCATTATTGGGGCAGAAATACTTCTAGCTGTAGCTTATCTTTTAGATTTAAATCTAAAATGACATGATACCTCTGAAGGCTCAGAAAGGGCCTGAATAATAAACTCCCAAATGTGTTTCATCTTGGGATTCTATGATTACTACTACTGCTACTACTACTACTACTACTACTACTACTACTAAGTTAAGCAATTTTAGTCAGTTACAGAACTTGTCTAAATAATTCAATTAATATTAAAAATAAAATATATAATTGTTAATAGATTTCTAAATCACTATGTTGTGGTGGCACTGCAAATATGCAAACTATGCATTATACATCCATAGCCCCACCTTCCTCCAAACAGGTCTACTATGAACTTGTTATTATGATCTGTAACCTCATAAAATAGAATTCGTAATGACCAAATCATGTTTGATCACACAGGAAAGATGAATCAAGACAAATTCTATGGATTATGTGGGAGCTGACAGAATAGAGAATAACTGTAACATGTTAGATCAGCCACAAAGTGATTCTTTCAAATCCCAGGAAAACATGTCAGCTCTGCTATACAGACGTGCAAATTAAAATCTAACAAAAAAAATGGGTTTGTTGTACTGACAGATTTAAAACAATATGCAACTTATTTACATAACAAAAATAATTCAGAGAAAAAACTAGGCTGAAATGTGGATGAGATAAGACAATTTCTTTTGAAAAGGTTTCTGTTGACAGCAAAAGAGCAGAGTCTGAGTGGGCGTAGTTGAACACTTCCTGCAAAATTGTTTTATTTTCATTAGCAACTGGTCCTTTCATTGTGAACAGACTGAAAAATAACAGTTTGTAGCAATTATACCATGGGATTTTGAAGCACACCCCAGTTTTTTTTTACACTAGTAGATTAAAAAATAAATAAAAAAAAAATTTAAACATCAACAACATGCTACTAGGTTTTGCAAGAATTTTATTCACTTTATAGCTGCACTGCTTTCCCTTCAAAGTGTGTTTTTCAGAAAAAAAAAAAATTACTTACCACATTTCCAGGATTAGTCCTGTTCCTTTTCATCCAAGTCTTCATAGCACTTAAATATGTTACCAATTATTTGTTATTTGTGTGTGAAAATTAAAAAGCTAGTTAGTCCTCTTAAGTTTAGTTTAAAGTGATGTTCATATATTCTCCCTTCATAATGTTCATGGGCTTAATCTTTAAGCATGAATGTATAAGGCACCACAAATGAGTTTTAACTCCATGTAAAAGTGAGTAATAAATTTTGATGAGCTATGATGTTGAATGATACATACAATCATGAATATCAAGTGACAATGATTTATTCTTCATTAAATTACAATATGTCATATGCTGAAAGTCGGTAGACTTGAGGGGAGGGTGGTTGCTCCAACTTCACATGGGTTGTAAAGTGTTTTACATAAAATGTAAAACACAAATATTTCCCTGATGACTTTTTCCCTTGGCTAATGAAGCCCTTTTAGTTGTGATCTTGCTACAGAAGAAAATACTGCCTTAATTTTGATTCACTACATACTCATATCACACAGTGCCTACTGTGTAGTTTGAAGAAATATTTGTGATCATGGATTTGATGTGAATTATTTAAATTAAGCAATAATAGAAACAAGATTCAATCTAATATGTCAGAAACAAAATAAAATAAAGCAAGTGCTTATACAAATATCAGGTATTTCACATTGACCCAGAAAATATTTATTGTTATTATTCAGATTGCAGAGAAAATATTTGCATAAAACTTGCATTATCATATAATATGTATGAGTTTACAAATCTCTGGAGTGAATGGTAGTAAAGAAAGTATTAGTTTTCATTACAACTTTTTTTTTATTATTTATTTATTCCTTTTAATAAATTTAAACATACATGTGTTTGTATTCTCTGATGTTTTCAGTTGCTGCATTTTTTTTTTCTATCTACTGTTCAAGGCTCACTTTTACCTTTTGACATTTTTTTCTATCTTTTTCACTCTGGGAATTAATTTGTTTTCATCGGAGAAGCATTGCAAAGCTACGAAGTATCTTAACCTTGACACTCCAAGATTATCTTTAATTAAGGGCTTTTTGTGCTTTCTCATACATGACGGAGAAATTTCATGTATGTCAGGTGGGAGTTTAAAGAGAAATCTAGAATTGGCACATACATCTCTGCTATCAACAAAGTACTTTCCTTTCAAGAGCAGTTTAATACCCAAATTTTGGAAAAAAAAAAAAAAAAAAAAAAAGACAATTCACAAGTCTTATGCCAGTCTTAACAGTATATCTACCACCTTTCTTCCCAAAGAGTAAACCTACAGCTGAAAATCACTTACTAATTGAATCCTGAAAAATATCACAAGAACCATTTCCTCCAGAGAATAAAAATTTGTTGCTACACAAGGAGATACAAATCTGGGCTCTCTGCCAAAGAAAATCCCAATAACCTTTTTTTGGGTACAGGTTCACTATGCACTTTCCTTTAATCTATTCTAAGTACCTAAAGTATGGTTCCCAACTGAGATCTTGTCCTGTTTCTTATTGTTTCCAGTCATTTCTTTGTGAGGTTTGAAAAGACAACTTACAAATACGCAGTTAAAAGAGTCTAATTACTGAGGAGAGATCACCTCTGAGATTTCTTAGGACGAATTGCACAAAAAAAGTGCCATTATTTGTACACAATTATTTTTTGTGGGCTAAGGACATGGTCCTAGATTCTTGCTTGACAAAAGGTGATAAATGAGATAAATTTTTGTTTCCTCCAGGAGCCCACTGAAAACTCAGTAATGATGGCATGGCTGAGGCTTATACTATCACTTATGTTATCTTTTTTTTTTCTTCTAATAATTCTGGAATGGGTAGAATTTGGCTTTTTCATGGCCTTTTTACAGAACAAATGACACTTAGAAGAGCATTGTTTCTTTTCTTACAGAAAAGCAAAAGACGTCAAGAGAGACAAATTGTAGTGCCAGAAGTATCCAGAAATAGGGTTTGAGAAAAACATTTATCCCCTTTACAGTGTGTAACTTCTAAACTGAACATAGATTTGATTAAAAGCTAGTTAAGCTTTTTAACACTTACCTCAGCTGCAGGAGAATGGAGAGATGAGGGGTAAATTTGCCAAGCTTCTCTCATGTTCTGAGAAAGAGAAACACAACTGCATTTTAGTTAAATATCTTCACTGATATTATACAATCCATTTGCTTTACTTCCATGAGCAACATCGTTAAAACAAAACAAAACAAAACAGAATGTTAATCAGTAATTTTAGATTTTAAAATCTTTGGAGCTCAGATTTTCTTTATCATTTGCCTACCACAATACACATCAGTACTTGAAGCCCAAATGTTTTTGAAAAAGTCCAAAAAAAAAAAAAAAGTCATTATGAATAAATCAAATAGAAGGCAATAATAAGGGCATATGAAGATCTCGTTCACAGGGAGCTGGACAACACAGTGAGAAGGTAGTATTTTAGACAGTCACTTCCCAGAAGGAAACAGTACTTTGAGCAAACCTACTTTGCGCAAACACTACATGTCATTTAACTTGTCAAATATGTCAGAATAAAAGCTTTCTTAATGAAACAACGAAGGGTGAGAATTCAAAAGATATTAAAGGAGCTCCTTTATTATGACAACTATATGCAATATATATATTTCAAGATATGGAACATAGGGGAAACATTTTAAACATCTGCAAGCACGTAGTTTCTAAGCAAATAATAACTAAACTAAAGCTTACAAACTAATGCAGAACAATGTGACTGTCAGATTTCTCAATATACATGAAATCATAGTTATCACAAGCAACCTGTACTTTTTTTTTTTATTTTCTTGTAAGCATTAATAAACATGTATCTATTATGAAATATGACATGTTATAGGCTACTAAATAACAATTTCTCAATATTGTTGTAGGTTCATAAATCTAGTTGTCTGATAGAGGCAAGACTGCTGCAGCTGTGTCCCCAGGTCTGCCTAGTGGCAAATATTTCCCAGTAGGTGCACACAGAAATATACACAGAATAAATAAATAAATATGCAGCCACATGACCATAAAGACCCATAGCGCAGAAACATACAGGATTCTTGCAGACATGAGCAGCATAGAATAGAACCATGGAATCATTTCAGTTGGAAAAGAACTTCAAGTCCAACAGCGAGCATGGATGGATCACCCCTGTTCCTTCCCTCGGGCTGACCTGGACTGAAATTCACTAGTCACATATAGACATATACATCCAGTATGGATTCCTGCAGTAGCAGGCCTTAGGAAGTTAATTTGTCCCTCCAGATCCTTGCTATCCACCATTGCGTGTACTTGGACATATGAACATCCCAGTCTCTCCAATTGCAGGCACTCAGGCTTACAAGCTATTGTGACCTTCTCCAGTTGTCACTCAGAGTTCTGCATGCATACCTATACACCGAATTGACCTAGGAAAGGAGTGTGGATGACAGTTTAATAAGAGGACTCGTCTGTCTTGTTCAGACAAGCGTACTGGCCAGCAACCTGTTACACAAGTGACATGGCCCTTTTACTTCCTTTACCCTCTATCTTTCCCACAACTATTCCTCCTTGATCTCTCTCTCTATCCACTTTGTATCCTTCCCAAAGTAAGTCTTGCATATTCCCACAATCCTCTTTTAAATCTCCCATGTTATTTTTTACAAAATCTCAACACTTCTTTTCTAGAACCCATAATATGTCTTATACTCCTGTAGTCAATGACACCCTCACTTCACTTTGCAAGGCCTGTGGAGAAAAATTTCTCCCACTGACTCCTCGTCGTGGGTTTCATACTTGGGCAATGGGCTGACAACTCTCCTTTGATAGTTCTTGGATTACCTGAATCAGAGTTCTCCATCACACATATATGCTTGCTGGTTTCCTTTCCTGTCATTGTTCACTGGATTCTTTCAATTTACAAGGATTGCCTTTTAATCACATAGCCAAAAATTTTTTCTAAAAATGAAAATATATGAAGTATTTAAAAGGTAGAATATTATATAAAAATTTAAATAAATTAAGTAGGTCGCTTCTACTGTGAATTACAACATACTTCATTGCTAGCAAGGAAGTGGAAGTCAAGTGTATTTATCAAAAATTCCCATTTTTGGAAGGAAGCAGAGCTATCTCTTTCAGTCTTGTCCTATTAACATTTTTCTCAAAATGAATTATTTCTGACCAGTTAGATGATCCAGTGCAACATTTGCTGTCAAAATACAACAAACCCCTCTGCCCCAGCCTCCCCTCCAGCCTATCAGTTTGCACATCAGTTTGGTAAGAAACCTTCTTTACCTCAAGAAAAATAAAGAAATCCTGAACTGTCTCTTTTTCTGACTTAAACCGTAATAATCATACTTACCTTGTACACAGAAGTAAATTCACCATCAAGCTGAATGAACATGAGATAAACACCACAGTGTTTTGAAATGTTTAGGTAGAAGAGAATTAAATCTTACTGTGGAAGTGTGATCTCTTAGTGCTCATTGCCTAATTTCCATCTGTGGTTTTAATCTTTTTAAGGTAGACTGAACTGTGCTGGTTCTTTTAAAGAGAAGTAATCTGCTATATCTGTTCATCAATACTTTTTTTTTTTTTTTGAAGTGAATAATATTTCATAAGAAATCAAATGAACAATTGTTATAAAAATAATAGCAAGTTACAATGGAGGTCAGTCCATTCCTTTAATTTAGGAAAAAAGACAGGAAACATCACTTGTTTGTAACTGTGAGCGGGTCATGAACTAGAAATCTATTACTAGAAACAAGAATACAGATCAAAACTCTTGTTTCCCAGACTCTGGAACTACTGGCCATGTTGGCCACTACATTCTCTGTTTCTGTTGTATACTATGGATTCCATTCTCCATTTATTTATTTTTTTTTTATTTCTAAAAAGAATCATTTTGCTATTATGAAGCCGAAATAGTCATAATTAGAGAAAGGAGTTTCAGATGTATGGAAGTGTTTAGAGCTCTTTGAATTTATTCCACTTTTTTTCCTCTACAGATCTTAAGACTTCCAAAAAGACAAATCCTCCTTATATGCAGCAAGTGGTTAAGTGTCTTTTGTTTTAATTCAAGCCTCGTTATGAATTCTTTGTTATTTCTCTGGAAGCACCAACATCTGTGAGCAATTTAAATGATTTCCCTTTAAATACCTAATTTTATGGATGGACTAATTGAAATGTCTGCTGGGACAGAGAGATTATGGTAATCAGTATTTTAGCCTCGGCAAAAGCTTTTTTCCCTTTGAATGAAAGTAAGGAAATCATCGTCAAAGGTCACCTGGAATTGTCATCAGCACAGATGAGTGTCAGGGTTCTCCATAAATAATTGTACATTATGTTACGGAATTAATATGGAAAACCATACTCTTCTGTTATTCTTGTGATAGCTCTACAGGGTATGAAAGTTAAAGTGTAAGATGTGACTGCCTATATGAAGTACTGTATCAAATAAAATAATCAAAATAATAATAAAAAATAATAATACCTCCAAAAACATCAACAAAAAACTACCCCAATTTAAGGCCAAATGTGTTAGTTCAGTAAGTCTGTTAGTCTTTACAAGTATTTTGCTGTAGTAAGTCAGACCCATGTATTCCATCCAATAAATGCTTCCCCACTCTGGTTGCTGTTATCAGTGTCATTTGAACATCCTCTAGAGAGAAAGGAAACATGCTTGGAATGTGCTGAAGCACGTTAATGGTCAGATGAGCATCTGGTTACAAGGGATGGCAGAGAAGTGTGATTTTTACATTTAGCTTTCTTGTTTCTCAAAATTCTTAAAGATAAAAGATGGTTAATAGTTGCAAAAGAAAAAAGAGAAAAGGAGTGAAAATAAGCAAGAGACATTATTTTCATTTTCATATTATTTTCATTTTCATTTTTGATGTTATTTTCATTTTCATTTTCATGTACTGCATTTTCTCAGATTTATCATTTATTTCAAAGGAGATAATTAGCATGGGCATGTATAGTCCATTAAAACTGATGTAATAAAATGAAGGAATTTTTCATAGAAAAGATAGATTTTTTTTTTTAAGTAGAATATCCAGCTGAGTATTCAAAGTGGTTGTTCCCTTCCTTTCCCAAAAACAAGACAAAACAAAACCAAAACCAAACCAAAACCAAAACAACAACAACAACAACAAAAAAAACCACCACCAACTAATCATAAATAGTTCAAAATTGTTAGCTCTAGCAAGTAGAGTCATTTCTCATGGAGAACAGATAGGCAGAGGTAATGCATAATTTCATAACATTGTCTTACCAGTGTGCTTTTGATCTCAGAAACTACCCCTTGTAGGGAATGAGCTCACTCTCAGTAAGTTTGTAAGTGAAATGCATGTAAAAGTGCATGTGAAAGTTCTGCTTCTTATTAAATGTCTTTCCTTGCTTTAAAACATCTCTATTTTAAAAGATCTTTTCTATGAAATCTAAAAGAAAGATTTATAAACATAGGAGCTAAAAATTCATCCTTAAATAATTATTTCTGGGTGAAGTCTATATCAAGCGTACGTTCTAGTACACAGAACATCCAATGAGATAACTCTGCTTTCTTGTACATAATTCTGCATCTCAAAAAATTTCCCCAATGTTTCCTAGGTGAATTCATGTTCAAGTTAATGCATTTGAGAATATTTGACGAGGGTATGAAAGACATGAAAAGCAAAAAGTATACTCATTTGAGAAGAATACAAATAAGAAATATAGGGTCTAATCTAGAATGTTGTCAATCTAACATGTATTACTATGTAGAAAAAAATAGAAAATATATTAGCATTATTGTTCTAATGTGTTATTTATTTATGTTGCTCCATTTACTTCTGCAGTAGATGCCTTTAGGTTTAAATTTACTGTAAATCCAAGTTGCTGAACTAGGCATTGAATGTAACTCTGAAAACTTACCTACAGGGATCTGTGCACACCCTCAGTGCTTACAAGATTGATTTGTAGCTTCAAGCATAAGTCACTTAAGGGGATCAGAAAGTAGGATGGCACACAAGTTACGTGCTACATCCTTGGTTGAATGAGCTGAGCTGCGTTGTGCTCTTTTAGTGCCCCCTGATGGCCAGTTCATGCAACTTAGGTAGACATTGTTCCCAGATAATACATAAATCAATAAACGCAGTTGGGATGACAATTATACGATTAAAATAAATTCGAAATAAATAGAAATAAATGCAAATAAATAATTAAATAGAAAAAGTAGAAGATGTTAAAAATCTGCAAAAATGTAAGAAATAGGATTTACTTTTTTTTTTTTTTAATTTAAGGAATACTTTTGGGGGAACAAAGAGAAATGACTGATAATAAGACTTTATATTAATCTTTTTGGTTAAATGGAAATTCAGATACTTTTTTTTTTTTTTTTGGTATATAAATGTAAGCTTGTTATAAGAGCAAGAAAATAAAGGGCCAGTTTCATAGGACGGGTAGACAGGAGGGGAAGAAGATATTTCATCATTCCCTAAAACCAGAGGAAAAGTACAGAAAATTCTGGTTACAATTCCTACATTTACAAAACCAGTAAAATTTACCTTTGTCTATCTGTTTTCTATCCATCAAGGTGTATTGAAAATAGGTGACTGGAAATCTGGTAATCTCTTCTGTTGAAACACCATCTTTCGTATATAAAATCAAATGATCCCCTGAGAAGAAAGTCCCTGACATAAACTATTTCATTTTGACAGTTTGAGTATGCTGTGTAAAGAGGAAAGATTTTCAATAGATGTAGTTTACCTCAAAATATCCTTTGGACTGAAAGAACTCACATGTTCATTTTTTTCAAAACACATCACATAGACCATATAAAGGAATATTATTTACATTATTGTCTCTTTAGTGTTCTACGCACTTCTAGACTGAATAACTTGTTCTCTAAGGTCACAATTCTGCAAGTATTATTACAGTTGAGTAATTTTACTTTCATGTTTAGTTCCTTTGAAGTCAAATGCATTAGGAAGATGAATGCAAGTACTCATATTACAGACATTTGGAGGATCATGTCTGGAATTCGAATACAGTTGAACACATTGGTTGGTCTAGACTATTATTTCTTCTTATTAAAGAAGATTAAAAAATCTTCACAATTAACAAGATGTTAATTTTAAATTTATTTTTAATATTGTTCTTGGAACCTATCATAATGCAATTTATTTATGGATTTGTTTCTTTAATATCTCCTGCACAGAAAACACCTTTTGCTCAACTTTGTATCTTATGGCCAAATATCATACTATTTTTTTCCCCTTAATAAGCTTAATGCAGGATCAATACTGCATGCTGCTGAACAGTGCAACCCAAGTCCAATCACTAAAGCTTAAATTTAAGCATCCAATTGTAAAACTGAAATTAATAGAAAATTATGTGATTAAGTGTTTGGGTGGACTGAGGCCAGAATGTTCAATATCTTGGAGGCTCCTGAAGGTATGCACTATCTCATCTCATTTTAAAAGCCTTCTGTAAAGATTTGTCTTACCAATACTAGAATGTTGAATTTATAGATGTAACCTGCATTTATTGACATAGAAGTTAATAGAATGCTTTTAAAGGGAATCTGATTTTACAGGAATGTTAAGTACATACACTTTTGGACTGGTTGATATCGATATACCAGTTTTGTATTCTTCATTCTCCTCTAACCCCCAAAAAAATAAAAATAAAAAAAATGGAGAGAACCCCATCTGAAGTGTTGTCACCGATTTAATAACATCATAACCTTACCCTGTTCACACAGCAATCTTATCAGTGACCTCAGCTTGCCTTTTGTCTAACTTAGGATTCTATGGCCTAGATATGAGGATGACTAGATGGGGTATTAAACTGATTGAAAAACTGAGCTCAGAAAGTAAATATATACTCTACCTCAAGACCAGCAGCAAGTTGACTCTAGGGTCAGTCCTGGGACCTGTTCTGTGTAACACGTCTCAATGACTTGGAGGAGGTGGTACTTGTTTATCAAGTTTGCAGATGATTCCAAGTTGTGTGACTAGTCAATATCATTGACGACACAACTGTTATCCAGAGGAACCATATGAAATTCACTCACAATGGATGCCAAGTCCTGCTCCTAGGAAGGAAGACATCCCTTCTCAGCAACTCTGCTAAGAAGAACCTGGGGTCCTTGCTAGTAGACAGCAAGCCAGGCATGAGCCAGCAGGGTGCTCTGGCAGCAAAGAAGACCAAAAATAACCAAGGTTATACTAAGCACAGCCAGGAGTTCAAGGGGAATGCCTGCACCCCTTTACCTGGCACTCATTTCACAACATCTGCACTCTGGTCTTGGGTCCCTGTACTCAAAAATACATCAATAGACTGGAGCAAGTTCAGTGGAAGACCTGTAAGCTGGCCAGAGGTTGGTGTACTTGTCCTGTGAGGAAAGACTGGGAAACTGGGCTTGTTTAACCTAGTCAAGTGATGACTTTGGGGGACCTAAATATAGACAGTGCCTAGCATCTGCAGGGAGCCCATCAAGGAGACAGAGACAGACTCCCAGTGGTGCAAGGCAGGAGAATGAAAGTCAATGGATATAAGTTGAAACAAAAGAGGAACTGACTATGCCCAAGAAAAAACTTTTCTTCCAAGCAGACAGACAGGCAGTGGAACAAGCTGCCCAGAGAGGTTGTAGTCTCTGTCCTTGGGCTTTTCCCCATACCCACTGATCTAATCCATAAGCAAGCTGGTCTGATCTCAGAGCTGGCCTTGTTGAGAGCTGGACTTTGGATTTGGATAACCTCCTGAGGTTCCTTCCAATCTGCATTTTCTTATCGTCCTGTAAGCCTATGATATTTATAGCATCATTATTCCTTTCATGAACCTTTAAAAATTGGAACTTCCCCATAAGGAATTTATATCCTTACATGTGTCAGTAAAACGATATAATGATAAGATTAAAAAAATAAATAAATAAATCAGAAATCTCTTGAGATATGCAAGTTCCATCGTGTTGTTGTTGTTATTGTTTGTTTTTGTTTTATTTCAGTGATACTACGGCTTTCTGCTGATTGAGAATGTTATTCCTTTTTTTTGTCTTCTTTGAAGACCAGTCTAGACATAGGGTTTTAGTCCTTCAAAAGTCTTCCTGACATTGTTCTCCTTTTTGTAATTACTATATTAATCGTGTAAGGCATTATGCTGGAAATAAAATAGAATATTAATCCTTGGGAGATGTAGGAATAATCCTACGTAGTCCCTAAGAAGTGCAGGTAAATTTATGCAGGAGTTAGTAAGTACATGCTTTAAGGGTAATGACACTTTACAATATGTAGCTTTGTTAGAAGCAATATCTACTTTTAGGAGGAGGACTGTGAGTGAATAAATAAATAAATAAGGCTCCCTAAAAAGAAATAGATTCCAAATATATATATATATATATAACTGTAATTTTAGTTTATCAAAATTTAAAAACAAATCAAGAGTTAACTATTTCCTTCCAGACTTCTTTCTGTTTAATAATCCAGATAAACTTCTATAGCAGCATGGGCCAGATGGAAGCAAAAGGTATAAATAATTGATTGAACCACATTGTGTTGAGCAAAAAGCAGCTTCTATCAATGAAGTTCTAAGAGATTTCATCTATCCCAATATTCTTAAAAGGATTACAGCAACAAGAAAGATGAAGTGAGGTCCTTATCATTTCATCGGCATTAAATTTTCATGATAGCAAAGGACTGAGTAGCTGATAGAAAATGGAACAGATTCTACAAATTATCTGAGAACTGTAGAAAGGAACAAAGAGAGCATCTTGTATATTGAATTTATTTGTATTTGTTTCTACTTTTAAAATATGCATAAATATATAACCAATGAAGATTAAAAAAAACAAACAGGTTAAAAAAACAACAACCCATGAACAGATTTGAGAGTCATGCAGATAAATCCCAAGGAATTTTCTTCTAGATTTCTTAACAAAAATATTTATCTAGCATTGTCATCCATAATGCATTGAGGTCAACTAAAAATTAAACCACAGATGCTTGGTGAATTTTCTAAGAATAGTGAACAATTTATATTCTGGCATGGGGAAATATTTCTGTTATTTATTTTCTCAAATTACATTTCTAATACTTCTATCTCAGAAAGCAAAAACACTGCTTATTTTATATATACAGAGATACAGAAACATCCAGTTGTTATTAATGGGAAATAGGAACCATTTACGTACTTCTGGTTTCAAAGATCTTGTGTTAATCTTCAGCCTGAAATTTCAGTGGAGCTTCTACTGGAAAAAAAAAAAAAAAAAAAAAAAGGGAGGAAAGTAAGGAAAATAATCCAAAGTAGTAGAGACAAAAGAAAACTTGTGTTACCTTAAACAAACATTTTAAATCAACATGCATTCTTTGTTAATTTAATACTCATCCTATTAAGAAATAATACTCATTTAATACTCATCCTATTAAGAAATAAAATCACAGAATCACAGAATTGTAGCGGTTGGAAGTGTCCTCGAGAGATCATCGGGTCCAACCCCCCTGCCAAAGCAGGTTCCTTAGAGCAGGCTCTAAGAGTTCTTCTTAGTTAAGAACAAGAGTTCTTCTTAGTTAAGAAATATGTTAGACTAAAAATAATTTCTTTTTTTTTCTTCTAATAAATCTCTGTGTTTAATGAGTACTATTTATTGTGGATAAAATACTTTGATACTCACAGTTAACATACCCTGATTAAAATAACTACAATGTAATACCACATTCTTTTCTAAGGTTTTTTGACTGACAGTATTTGGCCTAGGTAGTGTTAGTTCTGAAATATGACACATTTGCAGAGATTTAGGTCATGTACATACTAGATTATTTTTATTTTATTGAAAAAAATCCATACTCATGTAAACTATACCACTATCTTATGGGATGCCTCTTCATCTACTCTAATCGAAATAGACATTTAAACATAGAACATTTTCTGTAGTGACTATGAAAATCACTTTCTCTGTAAAACATAATTATATGGAAAAAATATGGCTAACTGACTGATGAAACGTACCTCAGTCAAAGCCTTGAATTTGAAGTAAAAGTAACATCCAAGGTGATGCTTGACAATTGAAGACAATAGGGGAAGATGTTTCAGCTACTGAGTTACTGAATGCTTCAAATGGTGCTCACAACTCAGATATTTTATTATTTGTGTTTACATTTCTGGCAATTTTATCTCTTACAGTTTAAATTATGTCACTGCAATCTTATACCCTTAAGGTATACAGTGATAATAAAGTACATGCAGGACTAAATTGGGATTTTGGGCTTCTTCCTTAGATAAATTTGATAACTTGTGAAAGTTCAGCCTACATAAAGAAATAAAGTGTGATCACAGAATTAAATGAAATAATTCACAAACTTGATAAAATCATTGAAAACTTTGATCATCCTTTTTCCATGTCTCTGTAGGCTCTCTGCTCATTCCCAGTTCCATTTGTGTAGTTACTAAGTGTAACTTAGTTGTGTAGTTTGTCGTTGTTTTTAAGATTGTGCTGGATACAGGTTTCAGCAAACTCCTTTAGCATGTTCTCCATGGTGAACCTGTATTTGAAAAGCTAAGTATCTCCAAACTGAAGTTCACATACTCCACCACTCCACATCATTAACACACAATGCTATACCAATATTCCCACCCATCTTTAGCTTTTCTGAACAATTTACATTTGCCAATGTCTACAACCCATTTATGATTTCTATTGCACAATTTCTAGTGTTCAGATTTCTGTTGCTCAGTAATATCCACATTTATATCTTGCACCAGTAGTTCACATTGTTCTATTTTATTGCTTGAGCTCTTGTATTGCATTGCAAGTATTTCACTTGTTACTCATTTCCTGCTTGGATTGAGTGCTGCACTATTACTCTCTTTATGGTCTCCTTGGTTACTGGCACCGGCTTCTTCATCGATATTAACACATTCTTTGCTTTTTGTGTGAAGAATCTAACATCCATTTACATTGTTTCTTTTTCTTTCTCTTTCTCCTATTTTTCTTTTTTAACATATAATAACTACACATGGCATACATGCAGCATCTCTTACAGACTTCCTCTACTGAAATCTAAGATCTTTTCAGTCATACTTATTGTAAATCCTGAAGAAAATTATTCCTGAAGGGAATAACTCCTGAATGCGCCTATCCCTACACAAAACTGATACCACCTACTCATAAATAATAATAAAATTAATTAATAATGTTAATATTAATAATTTATGTTTTCGTTAGGGCATACTTTATTAATTGTATTTTTTTATCCTCTTTTTATCCTCTTTTAGGGACTGCAGACCTAAATTATGTGCCACCTGAGTGTTTATATCTTTGATTTTTTACTTAATATAACAAATATAGTAAAGTTTAAACAACTTTAAACAACTTTACTGGAAATCTAGCGCTTTTTCCATTTGAGCAAGAAGGAATAACAGTTCTGCAACACTGTCACCCAAGACTAAACCTTGGTAAAGACCCTGTAGTTTCAAGACTTGTGGATTAATTGCAAGACTGGAGGGCCCAGAGGTATCTGATCACTAGGTGACAGCATCCCTGGCAGAATTATTTCAGAGGCTCATTATTTAACGAGACCTCTCCTATGTCTCCAGTTTCTGAGTTCTGGACATGCAAGAGGGAGCCAGAAAATCCTGATACTTCTAGCTGTAACTAGGACTCTAAAAGTTTCTACTGCAAATGCTAGAATTATCTCTGATTCAAACTATGTTTATCAATATTTCAGTCACTTTGACTTCTCAATATTATGCAGCTTGGAAGAATGTAGTATGTCTGTTTTGGGAAACTGGAGAGGGTGGTGTTTTCCTGAATCCAGGCAAATCTTCAAGGAAATACTGTGATTTATTTTTTAAAGCCCATCAAGGAAAAATAGGGATATGGAAACTTCAGGAAACTTCACGCTAGGAGATGTGAAACTTATTTCCTGCTGCACAGTAGATATTTTTGGAATGCAGTCCCTTTTACAAACTACCCAATTACTTTCCTTTTTTTTTTTTTCCTATTTGCTTTGCTGAAAGATTGTTCCTCAATCTTTTGGAGTTCTGTATTC